>NC_081518.1:30987041-31207041 GCF_030273125.1 Centropristis striata
TCATCCTAGTCTGAAGGTTGTCTTGTGTTTCTTTTTGTGACATTCAGATGGTTCGCTCTCTTGTTTGAATGTATGACTGCCAACTATCCCTGCACAGAATGACACAAAGGAAGAGATGCATGTTTTCTGAAACCCTGATTCTAAAAAAGGTTTTGGACATTGTCCAGAACGTAAATAAAACTGAATATCATCATTTGAAGCAAAATCTCTGTGACATATATTCAGTTGAAAACTGTTTAAATGTTTAAACTGTTTTTTGTATTAGAAAAATACACTTAATTCTGAATATGATGCATTCTGTTTCTATATTACAAATGTACACAGTATCACAACTTTTTTGGAATCGGTGTTGTATAATCTGAAACACATTACACACATACAAAAACCCTCATTTTATCAACTAGGATTTAACTCTATCTGACCGTGTTTTACTGCATTTAACCTTCAGCATGACCGACGGTATGAATGCACTCTTTTTCTCTTTTTTTCATTTTGAGGCCACTATATTCTGTCAGAGTGCACAGAGTACATTTGTATGCAGCTGGATGTCTCTGTCAAGTTTAATGGGCATGCACAATATAAGCAGATTACCAGGCCCAGTCCCTTCGGATGACATGGAGATCAGCAGAGGAGAGAGAATTTATGTCCATGGCTTTCAGGAGACTACATTTATCCCAGCTAAAAAGCAAATGTTGTTTATTTCCCTTTTATTCACTCAATAAACATCAAACTACCTTGTACAATATGGTAAATGAGATGCCAACCTGTGACAATAATAACACCTGCTGTATGCAATTTACAGCTCGATGTTATTGGTCCATATTAGTTTAGTTGAGAAATGACAAAGTTTAAAGTGCAGCAGAGTGCACTCATTCTTAATTTGGGGGGTATTTTCAACTATATTGGATCGACAATGAATGAACAATAGCTCTATTTGTCAGCAGCCTGGCCAATTCTAGGATGCCAAAAAATCTGGCAGAACTGAAAGTAAAGCCACTCGTCTGCATGCCAGAATGTCTCATTTCCCCATCAAAAGTAAAGACAACACAGAGCCAAAACAACAAACAACATGCTGCTGTCAGAATACTTAATGACTCTTTTCTGTCATTTACACACAAGCCTCTTGACAGCCTGAGGACAAGGGGCTCGGACAAAGGGAGTGGACTTTTATCTCCTCTGGGAGAGTTTTAACAAGAAAAAGGACTCACTGAATATTTTATTCACTTAATTCAACAACAGACACACCATTCTGCACTGGAGGCAGTCTTGCAAGACCAGATCAGGGAGTGGAGGAGACAGAGAGCAGACAGCTGGATGGCAGTATAGGAGAATCACAGATATGGTGGTCATTTTTATAGTTCATATCATGCTTAGAACGGTTGTTAGATAGAAATGTAAATAGTGTTTCAGCCGGTTGGCATAGAAGTTCAGACACTGAAATGTTTCAGTAATTATAGAATGTGTGAAGCAATGTTATATGACATTTAAAAAAATGGAAACCTGCAAAAACTGAATTTTTTTTTGGCATGTTGTGGACAGCAGAAACAAGTTGTGAACACATCATTGGCATACCCTAACCTTTTCCTAACTTGCTATTGTGAATATGTTTGTGAACAGTTTTTTGTTTACATATCAATCAGTTACGAGGCATTAGCATACATTTGGAGTCATGTTTCTGTCCGCCTGATCCAATATTCACTCTGCTTTTGGTCTCTACCACTCCTGAAGTAAATAGCTGGCTCTTTAGCTTGTAAGTATTACACTATGCTCACCAGCCAGTCTCTAACTGTGTCCATCTGCTGTATTGTACTGAGCAAGAGTACAGAGCTGAAACTCATTATAAAGCTCCGTAAAACCAGAAAAAACCTGCAAAATTGGGGCTAACCCTCCCTACGGCTTGCTAGTTCTTCTCTAGGACTCTAGATAGAGAAGATTCTCTCTGTATAACCCTAACGTCATCCAACTAATTATATATGTTTATTCCATTAAGTGAATGTGAAGCTTAGATGTATTCTTATGACATGTAGACAATGTAAGCCTCATTCCTACAAAAGACTTAGGAGCTAGTAAAATATAAATATAAAAACATAGTTCAGAGTGGCAATGGTGCGTACTGTCAGTACAAGGCTTTAGGGCTTCAAATTGTCTTTATCTCTCAGATAATGAATTGTCAGGTAAAGCCAAAGGGCTTTGTTGGTCTCTGAACATGATTGCCTTCCAAGAGCCACTGGATTTATGCCACTTTCCAAGAGAATTGAACCACATAAAATGGAAGTTTAAAAAAAAACAAAAAAACATGTTCTCTGACAAGCTAGAATTTAGAAACAAGAAATTATATTTTTATATATTTTGACACATGGCAAGAAAACCCTTTGAAATGACCTAGTTTTCTGCATTAATTTGTCATAAAATGTGATTTGATCTGCATCTAAGTCCCATGTATACAATGTACTTAACCTAATTCCACTCAAACAATTATAATAGTTTATGTCTTTATTGAACACAACCGTTCATAGCGCTGTTGGAAAAAGTAAGTGAACCCTTGCTTTAATAACTGGTTGAATCTCCTTTGGCAGCAATAATCTTTACCAAGTGCTTCTGGTAGCTGCTGATCAGACCTGCAACGCTTTCATTCTTTCTGACCGAACTGCTTGAGCTCAGCCATATTCTTAGGATGTCTGGAGTGAATGTCTCTGGCATTCTATAGTAGATTCACTTTGATGTTTAAGGTAATTGTCCTGCTGCATCACCCAACTTCTACTGAGCTTCAGCTGGACAATCACCGTGGCGTTATCCTGTAGGATACCTTGGTTAAATTGGGAAATTATTCAACAAAACATTTCCCCAGTAGTGTTGTGTAGTGTCAAGATGATCTTTGGCAAACTTCAGGCATGCAATGATGTTTTTTTGGCAGCAGTGGCTCCCTCTGTGGTGTCCTGCCAATATCTCCTTCAAGTTTTTAGCTGTTCTTTTTTTCTTTTCTTTACCTGGCTCAAACTGGCTGGGTGCCCACTTCTAGGGAGAGTAGCCTCGCAAGGCATGGTTTACATGAGCAGATGCTACTTGTGAATAGCAGACTCAAAAAGTTTACCTTTTGTGTTTTTTAAAGCTAAAAGTAGCTTTAAAAAAGTAACTTCAGACTCCAATTAGCTCTTGATGGAGTTATTAGCCTGTGCATTCACTTACTTTTTCCACCAGCACTATGGATGTTTAATGGTTGTGTTCAATAAAGACATAAAATATTATAATTGTTTGTGTGGTATTAGGTCGAGCACATTGGCCCTCATTTATCAAACAAGTGTGTGACAGAAAGTGAGCATAAAGTGGGTGTATGATCATTTCCAAGCAAGGCATTTATCAATTTGGACTTGAGTGGAGGGTACGATCAGATCTCACGCCTGCTCTCTGCTCGTGTACGCAAACTTGAGTCAGCGTGAAGTCCACACGTCTGAGTCAGAGAATTGATCTTAGGCTATTGTATCGATGCCTGGAGCTGATAAAACTCCATCATGTTTTTGTTTTAATGGTGATAAGCCAAAGCATGTTTAGGCTACATCATTTATCGTGAAAACCTTATTAAAAATAAATACACCCTGCAACCGTGAAATTCTTTAACCAGAATACTAGCCAAGGATATTAAATGTTGTTGTCTGCTGCTATTTACATCTATTTTACACATCCATTGTAGAGGCACCCGTTCCTAATGTTATCAGACAATTGATTGGACATTATCAGTGGTTATCAGCCCATAAGAATGGGTGAGTAGAGACCTGGTCCAGGGCGGAGCAGGCCCCTACTTGCCCATACTTAGGGACTGATTAATGGGGTGATAACTTTCAAATTGGGTGGTTGACATCCAGTAATTTTCAACTGACATTTTACTGTTTTCTTTGAATGGATAATGCGGCCTTCCATTAGTTGGTTGGTCTCCATCCCCCCCAAAAAGATGTGAGACTTTTTCACACAATACTCCCTATATTGTCTGTTACAAAGAACAACAGGAGGGAGGAAGGTGAGGTTGAGGTTCCTACTAAACATTGCAGTAATTGCAGCACTTTAGAGCTGCACTGAGATGGAGTAATAAAGAGCATTGTGACTAATTTGTGGTAAGTACACACACATATACACAGATGTTATTGCTCTCTGGGAGAATGAGTCAGACTGGCCAGGAGAGAAAGAAGAGGAGGTAAAGTAATAAATGACAAGCTAAGGGATGGAGGGATTGCAAATGACTGGGCTGGAGGAAGCAGAAGGGGAAGAGGAGATGGTGGTGGTGAAGGGGTAGAAGTTAAAAAATCAGAGGAAGATATGAGCAAGAAAGTTATTTAATAGATGAGGGCTGTGTGTCCTATCAGGTTTGATTCTTGCTGTTTGTGTGTGGCTTCAAAGTCAGCAAGTTGAAAGGAAGTGAGCGGGGGAGGAAGATGAGGGAGAAATAAAGGGAGGTGGAAGGGAAAGGTGGAAAGGTTAGAGTTGTAATTAACCTTCAGAGTCAGCGTTGCTCCAGAATAAACAGCCCAATTTTCTGTAACACTACAGCTTTGTTTAACCTTGTCTACAGCGTTGTCTGCACTGTGTTCCTATCCTATAAAATACTGGACTGTGCAATATGTGAAAGGATGTTTTTCCTTGTTTTTTTGGAGGTCGACATGTTAATTGTTTATTTATCATTAAACAGCTCCACAGCCTCATTTGCATAATGCATTTTGTAGTGCTTTTAAATTTTGAATAATGCACATTTGCTCTATGTACATTGGCCATAAGAAGTAACAGGCACCCAGACACACACCCAGACACACACACACACACACACACACACACACACACATGTTCATTTTGTTTTAACCATTTTGTTTTTCACCAGCCAAAATTAGTAATCCCAGTTAATATCACAGATATATATATACAATATATGGACAAAAGTATTTGGCCACACCTGTTAATTACTGAATTCAGGTGTTTCAAATCAGACCCCTGCCAGAGGTGTACAAAGTCAAGCATCTAACCATGCAGTCTCCATTTGAAAACATTTGTGATGCAAAATGGGTTGTTCAAAAGAGACTTTAAGAGTGGTACTGTGATAGGATGCTACCTCTGCAATAAGACGGTTTGGGAAATTTCACTCCTGCTGGATATTCCACGGTCATCTGTAAGTGATATTATTAGAAAGTGGAAGCGTTTACGAAGCAGAAGACCCAAAAAAATCCCAGAGCGGGGTCATAGACTGCTAAGGCTCAGGCATAAAAGTCATCAACACTCTGCTGATTCCATAGCTGAAGAGTCCCAAACTTCCACAAAAACTGTGCGGCGGGGAGCTTCATCAAAGGGGTTTCCATGGGCGAGCAGTTGCATGCAAGCCTACATCAGCAAGTCCAATGCCAAGCACCGGATGGAGTGGTGTAAAGTGCATCATCACGGGACTGTGGAGCACTGGAAACGTGTTCTGTGGAGTGACGAATCAAGCTTCTCTGTTTGGCATTCAGATGGTCGAGTCTGGGTTTGGTGGATGCCGGGAGAATGTTACCTGCCTGACTGCATTATGCCAACTGTGAAGTTTGGTGGAGGAGGCATAATGCTATGGGGCTGTTTTTCAGGGTGTGGGTTAGGCCCCTTATCTCCAGTGAAGGGCTATGTTAATGCTTTGGCATAAAAACACATTTTGGACGATGATTTGCTTCCAACTTTGTGGCAACAGTTTTGGGAAGGTCCTTTTCTGTTCAGACATGACTGTGCCCCAACACACAATGCATAAAGACATGGTTTGATGGTTTGATGAGTTCGGTGTGTAAGAACTTGACTGGCCCACATAGAGCCCTGACCTAAACCCCATCAAGCACCTTTGTGATGAACTGGAACGGAGATTGTGATCCAGGCCTTCTTGTCCAACATCAGTGCCTGACCTCATAAATGTTCTACAGAATGAATGGGCACAAATACCCACAGAAACAATCTGAAATCTTGTGGAAAGCCTTCTCAGAAGAGTGGAAGCTGTTATAGCTGCAGAAGGGGGACCAACTCCATATTAAAGTTTATGTATTTGAATACAATGTCATTGCAGTCCCTGTTGGTATAATGGTCAGGCGTCCAAATACTTTTGTCTATATAGTGTGTGTGTTTGTATATATATATATATAGACTGTATAAATAATGGACGTAGTGACCGTGATGTCACCCATTGGTTTGTGGACTGCCCATTGGAAGCATTGAGTTCAGCGTTACACTCGTCGCCATCTTGAGTCACCATCTTGAGTCGCCATCTTGTTTCTGATAAGCGGAGCAGACCATATCTGGACTGTGGAGAGGGATCTGACGACACTGACTACACGCCTCTCTACACCTCAACCTGACTGAGGGAAGTTGCTGCTAATTCATGTTAGCATTAACTGGAGCATTAACTGGGATGTTCATTTTGGCTAGCAAAAGACAAAAACAAAGTGTACGTTACTTACCTCAGAAAAATGAACAGCGACTCCTTAGAGTGTCTATTAGTCCAACCAAACGATGAACAAGACATTAAGTGAAAATACAGTGAAAGGGTCAAAGTTATGAGACCAAACTAGTAAACGTCCTTTTTTATATATATATGTATAACTTTATTGACACGTTGCCGTGGATACGCATTGTTCTGCTTCTCTCCTGATGACGGCTCGCCTTGTTAGTGACCTGGTAAACACGCCCCAAATCATACGATTCTTTATCTTCTATTTTCTTCTAAATGGGGCCATTATTTACACAATTAACATCATATTGTCTTGAAGAAGATTTTTTTTTTACTAGCGATTTAGACCATAGTGTTTTTGTCTAAAAAAGAATTCTGAGGCAATAAATCAAGTTTTCTCATTTTGTAATGAAAATGAATGGACAGAAAAGCTTTTGCAGCCGCTGTCAGCACTGTTGGAATTTTCGGTAGAATGCAGCTTAAGGCACTTCCTGGTTTGCCTCACTGCTCAGACCCGGAGGTTACCGCCTTCTGGCTTTAGAAATACAAGATGGAGACCGTTAAATGGCCAAACTCCATAGTCCTTGGGTGGCGCTTGATGAAAAATCAGTGGATCACCAAAGTTATTACAATTCCTGAGGGGAACATGTGTGAATGTGTGTACCAAATGTTATGGTAATCAATCCAACAGTGGTTGAGACATGACACTCAAAACATCAAAAACATAAAAATTTGGTGCCAATGCTTCACTGGTGGCAGTTTTTACTGTTGTAACACCCCAAACTCGACCCAACCCAAATTTGCGTCTAAATGCAAATTTCCTTTGACTTGTATGAAATTTCACGAAATTAAAAAATTCTGTCTGAACACACCATCTATTGTCAGTAGAAGCCCTGGCAGTGTTACTATGATTTACACCTACTGTTGTCTGGTGCATTTGGAGCCAGAGTCTGCACAGTGGTAATAGGCTGGTGGAGTACTGATACTGAGGTCCCACCCATACACCCACCTGATCAGTCACAGCTGTTAATCATGATCTTGGACCCACATTTTATAGCATCAAATAACAAATTAAATCCAAACTTCTCAGAAAAATAAACACTACAACGTACATCAGTGTGGTAAAAACTACCTAAGTAGATAAAAACTATTCACCAACTAGCAAGTATAAATCCTACTGCAAAAAATGTATCCAACAATCATTCTGCTTTTGATCCAAAACACTAAGCCATCGCCACTAAGGAAAACTGCTGTTGAGAATGACAACAGGCTTTTAGCGCTTACAGCAGAGAGCAGTTGGAAGCCATGTTTCCCACATGCTGACATTAAAACGAGCAAAAGATTGTAAAAAAAAATCACTTTAAACAGAAGGACATAAATCTCATATATGACTTCTTCCATTACAGCTACTCTGCTGCTCAGTTCACTGTAATCATCAGGCTATATTTTAAATGTCTGCTCCGAGCTTTGGACGCTCCATCAGGATCCATTATCGTGCTGCCCACACACACACACATGCGCAATCACACACAACTCCAAGTAGCCTCTGAACACCTTTAAACATTGTTTTGTTCTCACAGGCATCACTGTAGTGATGTTTTTTTTATTTATCTGTTTATTTCTCGCAGTAACAAATGGGCTGAATGGGGCAGTCAGCGCCATCTGTTACTGTTGAGGCTGATAGCTGCTCTAATGGGCTGGGACTAAGGTCCACTCTGCTGACACACACACACACACACACACACACACACACACAAACATTCCTGCTGTAACTAAACAATAGCAGGTTAGGTTCATGTTGCCTACTGTATAATCAAGCATACACACATGTACACACACGGATCAGCATTTCATGTTCATGAATCACACATATATACAATTGAAGATGTTGCTACAGTTGCATAACTGCTGATGAGCTGAAGACAGCTGAGTGTTTCACTACATGTAACCATTTACCCAACCCTGTGTGGGACTGTCTCATCCATTTTAAGGCAGAAGCTCACAAAAAGTGCCTGTGTGGTGTGGGGAATTTAACCGTACATGCATTTGCCAAACAGACCAGTAAGTCTTTATCATTTATTCTTTGGTCAAAAAGGTGTGAATCTCTCCTTTGTGTCATTTCAAGTGTGGAATGGGCTTGCTAAGGTAAGACAAATTAAACAATTTGGGATGATGTTCTTTAATCCTTTGTGACATATATTCAATTGAAAACTGTATAAGGACATATTATTATGTTCACCAGATATGTAAATATACAATGTGATGCATTCTGTGTTCCAACTCTGTCAGAATTAGGGTTGTAGTTATTTTTTATGCCTGCCAAAGTGCTATCGGGTCGAAGAAGAAATCATGCAGGTTCTCTAGAACCTCCTTCAGCTCAGACTCCACCGGGGCTTGCAGTCCACCAGACAGATCGAGCTTTGCTGTCATCTTTGATTAGCAGCTGGAGCTCGGGTGTGGCCACTATATAAAATGTCCATTTCTGGGGGCTTGCCCTCAATCCATATTGTCATGTAGTTCTTACTTTATTGACAATGCTTTCACATGTTTAACATCTCATTAGATTAAAGATGAACAGATTTTCCTTTTATAAAGTTTTTTTCCCTGTGTGTAATAATGCATTTAATCACTAAGTGATATTGTTATTGTTCTCTATTAGGCAACACAGCTCCTCAAAGCTCATGCAAAGGAGTTAAATGAAAAGCCAGGATCCAGATTGTTAATCTACTCACAGAAGACTGAAGGATGAAGAGGAGGGAGCGTGAAACTGTGTAGGATGCTGTAAACAGAAAGAGTAGGGAATCTCAGAAGTGTAATTTTATTCTTTCTTGGGAAAACTTAAAACATATCTTGTTTAAATGTCTGCAATAATATAATGGCAACCAATCAAAAATGAGCTCTCACTTTTTGTTTGCAGTTATCTAAAACCTATACTCCACTTTCATCGTCTGATATGTTTCCCTTATTGCCCTCTCATGCTTAGCTGCGTACATGATAAATGATAGTGATGACTTTCTCTGGGTTGGAGTATCCCCAAATTGATTTTCTCAGACAGAAATGCATTTCCATACTGGGCAGAGCTACAGCAGGAAAGCTGACTGGTGGGACATAGAACAGAGAAGCAAAAGCAGAGGTGGAGCAGTGATTCAGTGGTACACAAACCCAAATTCAGTACAGTACCTGGTTGCTTTTGCTTCGTTTCCTTTGTTTTACAATAGAGATAGAAAGATCATTTTTGAGAAAATTAGGATAATGACCAACATTTATCCCCCTTACTGACCTGCCATCCCCCCTCTCCATCATCTAGTAGCAGAGAGAGTGCAGGGGGCAGAGCGGTTGTTTACATGAATATGTAAATATATATTTAATATGGTGTATGTATTGATACATTCATGACGCTGTCCATGGTGCTGAAGTAGATAGATTTGTATTTGTGACTTTCTGGGGGATTCTGCCCTTCTGTCAGTGTCCTCTTTGATCTATAACAGGGCCATGATTCTATTCACACGAGTAACCATTGCAGGTACCATGACATAGGAAAGAAGAGACAGAAAAAAAGCTGACATATTGACGTCGGAACAGTGGAAATGTTCATTCATTACTCAAAAAAGTCAAGGAAAGACCTATATTCAGAATTGCACTCAATTTGTAACCTGTATTTTTAATTGTAAAGCAAATTTCTGCTTTTATTCAGAGTTACTCACACATTTTGTGTATTCTTGAGGTCAAAAATGTTGAATATGATTATTTCCTCAAAAAACATTTGCAAAGCTGATTTTTGTTTTAGAGGTCAGCGGAGACACAACAACGAACAGGACATGACTCCTTTGAGTGGTTGTTAAATGAATGCTAATGCATTTATCCTTTGCCACAGTGTGGGAGGATGTGTATCTGACTCCCTGGCTGTACTTAAATATTAGTAGAAAATGATAGAAAATAATCTGAACTGACAAATCCTCAGTGTTGGCTATTAGTGGTGTCAGCAGTAGCTAATGTTGAAGCTGATTCAGGTGTTGCTACGTTTGACATTCATTCATTTTAAAACTATTATTATAATACTATCATAAGAGCAGTCAAAGGGGAAAGCAAATGACTACATTCTCTTTATGTTTTTATGTTTTAGACAAAGTCCCATCTTTTTTTGAACTAGGTTTGTCAGATTAGGAAACAGTTAGCACTTTTAATTTAGTGTAACCCATGAGGGTTTTTTTTTTAAACCCAGGAGATCAGTGGTTGTGTCCTGTGTGAAACCAAAAGTTAAAGTTGCTATATAGAGACAACCTGCATAACTGTGTCCAGTAGTTAAGTGCAGAAGTGGCTATGTTTAGGCCCAATCACTCTACATGTAACTAGCCTTAAGTGACACATTGGCCAAGACATATTTCAAAACTGACACAAATATGACACTGAACAAAGCCAGAATGTTTACTCATTATGCTAAGCTAGGCTAGCCACTTCTTAACTTAGCTCCATTGATACTGGTCTTCTTATCTCCCTCTTGGAAAGAAAGCATCACATTTCCCAAAACATCCATCTTACCAAAGGTACAGAATACTTACAGCATGGTGCATTAATGTCTGTTCATAAAAGCCATCACATTAATGTTTTGGAATCAAGTAAATTAATTCTGGTCGATTGGTACAGATGTAAAATTTTTTTACGATAAATAAGACGACAATGCACAATATTAGATTAATTTACTGTTGTATTTTTTTCTGACAAGAGAAATTACTCATTTAACGTCCAGTACCACAATTTTCTACAATTTTCATATCAGTAGAATCCTATTTTGTCACTGTTTATCACTTGTTTACATACAATTGAATGCTGACAATTTTAGATGATTAGATGTGTTAGTCATTTAGCCCGTCTACCAAAACAATCTGTCAATCAATTAGGTAGTGATGGCAGGCTTGAATTTTGGTTTATATGTAGATATTGTGTCCCTTTCTTAAAAGTATATGGGTACATAAAAAAAAAAAAAAAACAGAGATTGCATCTTTAAGTTTAAATTGATATAATACAGCTGTTACTTTAACAGGACATATTTTTGTCACAACTAAGAACACTTTAGCTTACATAAGTGAAATCCATTTTACAGTACTGTGTGATGTATTGGCTTGAATTTGGCTCTTAAATGTGATCTTCCCCTGAGGCAAATGATCAGAATCATCTTGTACAGGAGCGGGACCTTTTATCTGCAGAGTTGGTCTCTGCTGTGATAACACTTAAAAGCCAGCTGATCTAATGGAAATTTCCTCTTCAGCCCGCAGCTGAAAATCTCTCTCTTGCTCTGACCTGGCTCCCCTCTGAGTTCTGTGGCTGGCCCTGTCTTTCCATGATGACAGTAAACATCAGGTTTCATTTTTGCTCCAGCTGTGACTTTCATTTCTATCCAGCTGACAGAACAGCTTGTTGACCTGCAGCTTATAGGGCTTCTTTCACTCCACTCACATCTAAACAAAACTGTACCTTTTCTGCTTGTAGGGGATGAAATATTTGTAGTATATTACAGTATAGGCCACATATGGCGAGATATACACAATAATATAGTGTTTGATCCCAGAGATTGCCCTTGTGAAGGGACTTCTGGACCAGCTTCCTACCAAGAGGTCAGATTCCTTTTTCCTGGGGAAATTATCTCAGCAGGTGTTTTGGGAACCTATAATTTAAGCTGGTGGTGAGGAGACACGCCTAGCTTCTAACTGCCTTGGTCCTGACACCTATCCTGCTTCCTCCAGCGTGGCACCTGTTGAGAAACCCTGGTATACAGATACCACACTGGCCACGCCCGGTTATGGCAGCTCTCCTCTTGTTGATCTGTGCACTTGGAATTTGCTAGGTTGATTTTAGTGGCTGTGGAAATAAGCCTCAAGGATAGTTAAAATTTATTTGGCTAGGGTAACCAATAAAAACCTAGTTATTACACACCACCTTTTAATACCAAAAGATTAAAAATAAAAAATAAAATCTAAGGTCCTGATAATACCAAAAGATTAAAAGTGAAGATAAAATCCAAGGTCCTTATAATACCAAAAGACTAAAAATAAAAATAAAATCTAAGGTCTTTTAATACCTAAAGATTTAAAAATAAAAAATAAAATCTAAGGTCCTGATAATACCAAAAGATTAAAAGTGAAGATAAAATCCAAGGTCCTTATAATACCAAAAGACTAAAAATAAAAATAAAATCTAAGGTCTTTTAATACCTAAAGATTTAAAAATAAAAAATAAAATCTAAAGTCCTTTTAATACCAAAAGTTTAAAAATAGAAAATAAAATCTAAGGTCCACTACTTCACTTTAAATGCAATTGGAAATTTATTGATAGTATAGCAAGGTGCAAGCTCACAGCAAAAATTGATTTCAAAGTGATTACTTAAAATATTCAAAAATCTCAATAATAAAATGATTATAAACTACTGATTGTCTTACCATAATCCTAACTGTCTGTGTTGAATGAAGCTGTAGCTGGGTATTAAACTTGAAGGTTTTGGAGAAGTAGACGTGAGAGTTGTCTGGCCAAGAAACTCTTCTGCAATGCCAGGCTGCAGGCCTCAGTTGTGACTCTCCCCTCTGGTCAGAGTTGGAGCGATCCTGGACTGGTCCCTGGGTCCTGGCTTCAGTGTGGACTTGGAAAGAAGACTTCTTTAATCGATCATCGACTGGCTTTGGTCTGGTCACCCTCCTTCTCACTCGTCTCTCGTCTTCACCGGTCAGATTGGAATCTTCTTTCTTGATGTGGATGTCCTCACTCTGTCTTCTTCTTGCTGGTAGAACTGGAGTCTTTTTCCCCCCGATGTGGTCGATCAGGCGTCGTCCTCAGCTCTTGAGAGTCGGTTGAAGAGTCTTGCAGCTCCCCGGGAAGGATGACCAAGATTATTTCTTGTGTTACAGCTTTTATCCTCTGCGGCTCCTTCTTTCAGAGCACTTCCTCCTTGCCACTCCTCACCAGTCCTCTCATTGGTTACATCTCTCTTCTGGTTTCCACTGTTGCCATGGCACGATCTCTCGGACCGTCCCTCTCCCCTCTTCTTCACCTGTCTCCTTCGGCCCAACACGTTCTGCACGTACACCATGTCTTGGCCCGATCCTTCCTCTTTGGAGTTCCCCTTTGTCTACTAGCTTCGCCCTGTCTCAATCACCTTATTACAAAATCTCCAACGCTCAATCCGGTTACCACACGTTCTGATACTGACCTTACTGCATTCATTACACAGTTTTTCCATCAAGTCACATCAACATTTTACACTCATCATTTTACATACAATCATCATCAACTTTTTCATTAGCATCTTTTTCACAATAATCATACTAAATCAACATCAATCATTACAGTGCCATTTGTGCATCACATTATTTATTATGGAAGCGTCCAATTGTCCCCCACTGTTGTTACCCTGCTGGAAAGTCCCTGATTTCCAGTCTCATACCACTTAGCTGTGTGTGTGGCCAGTAGAGATCTCAACTCACTTGACACCCCCTCCTTGAGATCACTCATAGCCTCATTCTTCCTCAGATGAGACATCCCAAAGGTATTTGGCTTCATCCACTGTGATTCCACATTGGATACAGCTGACTTCTTCCTTAATGATAAGGCAACATAGGTTTTAATTTCAGTAGTTGCTCAGCGTAAGCAAGCAATGATTCTGTTTCTGTCCCCTGCCTAAGGGGCTTCTGGCCGCACGCCTCTAGGCCCATGAGGCCAGCCATGGTGCTTTACACTTCCTCTTGCTCCTCCCCTTCCCGGAGGAGTGGTTTCCTAACTTCCTTTCTTGATGGTGCTGTGGTCTTTCTCCTGGCACGTACGGCTTTTCGCTCCCTGGTCCTTCCCACTGGACCGAGAGGGTCGATGGTCTCATGCATACCACACATGAGTTCTTTACTTCTCTCCATTCCAAAATCTCCTTTTCTTCCGACAGGAATCTCCTCTTAGCGCACTCCAATTTTCTCAGTCCTCTGCCTGCCCAGAGTCCCGATGTTGTTCTTCTTAAGGTAACCACCCCATAGACAGTGGCCACTCTGACGTAGGGTGGTAGGTTCGGTGTGTTGCTGGCCATTTTTGGTTCCTGGTTCCCCCTCTAGCTGGGAATCGGTTTAAGCTGCTCAACTCCTTGGATTCCTTTCTTCTTTAGTAACACTGTGTTACTGTCTAAGACCTTTTCTATTATGTCAGAAAACTCGTACTTAACTTTGACTGCAGCTTGGGTTGGGCGATCTCTGGCTTTGATCCACACTCTCTGTCCGACCTGGAATGGGACTTTTGGTTTAGGGAGTTCCTCTTTGTACTCCTTGTTCCGTCCCAGGTTAGCACAAGTTTGATCTAGCATCCCCACCATGCTGCTGCCATTAGCTTTCTTCACGGGTTTGACACTCACAAACCCTGACATTGAGTCCACTAGCACCAAAAGGTATTTCTCACCTCTCTTTCCCGTCACCCCCAGAGGGCCGGCTACGTCCATGCATATTGATCCCCATGGAACGGTGCTCTTTATGGTGAGGCCTCCCACCCTTTGTCCCCTTCTCCCTGCGTTGTATCGACCACACACCTCGCAGTTCCTGAGGATTTGGCGGACTTTGCCTCCAGGAATCTTGAGTCGCTGCTTCTCCAACTCCTTCCGTGTGGGCACTGCTCCTACATGTCCTAAATCTTCATGCACGGCTCGCACTACCCCCTCCACGGACTCTTCTGGGACTACCCTTCCCTTGGGTGTCTCGTCCCACTTCTCGATCCCGACGAACACAACTCTTCGTTGCTGAACATAGCGATCCACTTCGTCATTTCCTTTCCAGTGCATCCCCTCTTTCCCATGGGCTTTCTGGTGCACTACATCGAGATACATATTTAGCCGCATTTCGGCTATCTTTTTCCATAGGTCTTGGTGAGCTACAACTTTACCCTTGGCACCTTCAAATCCATTCTCCTCCCAGATGGCTAGGTCTTCTTTTAAGGCCTGGGCACAATAGTGACTGTCTGTCACTATCCTGGCTTGCTTCACCTTTCGCTTTGCTAGCTCAAGGATTCCTTCCAGGATCGCAGTGACTTCACCGGCCTGCGCACTCCCTGGTGTTCGGCCCTTTTGCCTAAACCTCTCTTCACCATTCTGCTGGAGAATGTAGCCCCAATAGGCTGTGTTGTCTGGCCCTTTTCTTGACCCATCTGTGTACATAACCCATTCATAGGGTTTTTCCTCTGCCTGTTTTGCTTCCATGGCCTGTTTCTTCACTGGTTGGGCTGGGCCAATCTCAAGGTCAGGGTCCAGCAGGATATCCTCCCATCTTCCCCATCTTGCGTTTGTGGCTTTGGTACTTTCCACCGTTCCTTTTCGCAAGTATCGATGTACTTGGCTCTGAGTGATGACTCTGATTCCCTGGCCTTGGGCCAGCTCCTTCGTCGTTCCCCAGTATCTTGCCAGGACTGCTAGCTCCTTCTCTTCCTGGGGATACTTCCTCTCCACTGAGGACAAAGTGTAGCTCCACATGCTCACCAGTCCCCCTCCTTCGTTGCTGACCTTCACCATTGCATCACTGTCATCACAGCTCACCTCTACCACCAGCCTGGTGTTCAGGCTTCTCGGCTCCAGCCTTACTGCCGCTAGGATGGCCTTCTTCAGTTTCTCCAGGTTTTCCTGGTCTGTAGCTGTCCAAATCCACTTCCTGTGCGACTTTACACCCAGGTCGCCTTCTTTTTTCTTTAGACAAGCGTACAATGGCCTAGCATACTTTTGATAGCTGGGCACATGGTCTCTTACATAGTTGCAAAGCCCCAGAATCCTCTGGAGCTCGTTTTCTGATGCTGGTGGAATAATCTGGTTTAGTTTCTCTTTGTAACCGTCTGACAGTCCCAGATCCATAGCGACGTGAAACCCCAGATAGTTTACTTCCAGTTGTCCAAACTGGCACTTTTTCAGGTTCAGTTTCAGGCCCGCTTCCGTCAGTCTTTCCACTACCATCTGCAGTCTGTCTAAGTGTTCTTCCTCTGTGTCATCTGCTATGAACACGTCATCGATGTAGATGGCTACATCCAGGTCCTTCAAGACGTCCATTACTGCGGATTGGAAGACGTTGGGCGAATTTTTGTACCCTTGTGGCAGTCTTTGCCATACATAGGCCTTTCCTTTGTGGGTAAAGGCTGTTTTACCCTGTGACTGTTTGGCCAACCTCAGGGAGAAAAACCCATTTGCCAGGTCGATGCAGGATTTGAATTTCTTGACCCTCAGCGTCTTCAGGGCCCCTTGTGGGTTGATGAGACTTGCCCGATTGGCAATGGTTCTTCGATTAAGGGCTTTAAAGTTGATAACTGGCCTCCAACCTCCTCCTGCTGACTCAGGTTTCTTTACTGCCTGAATTGGGCTGTTGGTTATGGGGTTTGGCTCCTCTCGGATTATCCCCAGTTGGCTGAGTTCTCTGACTATTTTGTCCATCTCCTCAACCGCCCCTGGGTTCAGTGGGTACTGGCGTACCGGTGGATGCACTCCGCCCTCAATGGTGTGAACATACTTGGATCCTAAGTCCCCACAGTCATTTTTGAATCCTGCCACCTTTGCCTTGGCGATGAGTCGTCTCAGTTTCTCCTTCCCTGCTGTTGAAAGGTCACTCTCTTCCAGCTTTTGTTCAGTTGTTTCTGGTATATCTACAGTTTTATACCAGTTTGCCAATCTTACTTCTTCTGGGACCAATGTTAGCTGATTTACTCTACTCTTCATTACCTCTAGGATTTGTCTTGGTGATTTCCGTTGCCTTCTTGGGGTATGGAGTTCCTTTAGATCTCTTACTGATACCAAATTACAAGGCCCTTTGAGCCACACTATACCTTTCCATATTCCGAACGGCATTTTCTCTATGGCTCCATTTGCAAACTGTACATCTAGGTGTCCTTTGGTTTCAAGGCCTCTGCGGGTCATGGACACATCTGCCCCACTGTCCACTAGGAAAGGCTCTCCATCCACATCGGTGTAGACTTTGTCCCCCTCCCAGTAGGCATTTTCTAGGGCAACCCGCTGCCTAGAGTTCATTATTTCTTCTGCCCTCCGGCTGCCGCAATTTTGCGGGCCTCCTGGAGGGCTTTCCTCTGTTCTGGTGTCAGTTTGCGATATTCTTCGTCTGTGAGTCGCTGTGTCCTAGGTGCAGGTGTTGTTCCTTCCCCTCGCTGCTCTGATCCTCCTTGAGTCCCAGGCGGCGAGGTCCAGGCGTTGTTTTGCTGTCTGGACTGGACACCCTGCTGTCCTTGGGCTTGTTGTCGAGTGTATGGCTTAGCTGTGACTTTCTCTGCAGCTTTGGCTGGAGAGCCAACTTCCTTTTTACGCCTCTCCTCGTAATACTGATGCTCCAAATCCCATCCTTTCACGGTTGCATCCATCTGTGAGACCGTCAGCCCGTCCACTGGCATTTTTATGAAGGTAAGCTCTCCTCTACTCCCTTTGGTGACTCGCCTCAGTACTTTGCCATACCTTGGCGGAGTTATCACCTGCTTTAGCCCATGCCATACCTGGGCTAGAGTCTGTCCCTTCTTCAGCGCTGCTTGAGCCTTTGCAATGTAAGTGTCTTCGTCTTCAAGGTCCTCCAACACTAACCTCTCAAAGTGGTTGCGGGCGGGCTCGCCCTTGTCGACTGGGTGGCTGGTGACATGGCTAAGCCACAGTCTCTTGCCCTCCTCACATTCGGTACTGTTCTCCACTAGGGCCCATACTTCCTTTAAATATTCTTTTGTATCTTCATCCGGTTTCCTGTCTCTCACCATACTCTTGAGCTTTTTGAATTCTGCGAAACCCAACCCACTTATCTGGGTTCCACTGACCACAGGTTCCGGCTCAGGTCTGGCTTTCAGAACAGGCATGTCTTGGGCCTCTGGTGCCGTTTCTTCCTCATCAGAGGACACCTCCTTGGCATGCTGTTTTCCCACTTCTTTGGCCCATTTAACAGCCGCTTTCTTGACTCTTCTAAGCATCACATCATGAGCCACAGCCAGGTATGCTGTTCTGAAGTTGCTAGTCAGGTCTTTGTGGGCTGCCAGGGTTGGATAAGAAGGCATCATGATGATATTGGCCCATTCTCCCAGTGTGGCTTCCACCTCTAGTTTCTTGGTGTTATCAAGGAACCCTTTCCATGTTTCAGGAATGTCAAAGCTATTTTGTCCGACTTCTGGGACATAGGCCTGTCTTCCGTCTCTGGTTTTCATCGGACCCCATTCTGGGTCACGGGCCATCGCTTGAGAGGCCTTCTGTACACTGTGTAATGGGATGTCCTTCTTCTTCCCCTTTCTTTGCCCAGACTTTAACTCGGCATGTTTTGGGCTTTGGCCAGCCACCGATGGCAGGCTAGCATCGTCTTCCTCTGATTCTTCATCCTCTGCCTCAGAGCTGTCATTTGAATCATCACCTGTTCCGTCTTCCAACTCACCTGGTTCCCTTGGTGGGCTCGGGCCCTGACGGTTCAGTGTACCGCTTCCATGGACGAGGTCTCCTGCCGAATCGTCCTTTTTTCCAGTACCGTCCGCATGTGGGGAGAGTGGAGCAGCCTTCCTTCCTCTCCGGACTTGGGCATCATCCTGGGGACTCGGTTGGTTGGTCCCCATCTGGCTGTTACTCTTCCTCTTATTGGGGGTTACATTAGAACTCATGAGGGAGCTCCCCCTTTGCGGTGGGGGCGGTGGGGGAGTGCTGGGCTGTGGTGACGCTTCCGTGTTCCACTTCAGCGTCTGTCCTCCTCGTTGTCCTTCCCCCTCTGCCTGCAGCGATGTCAGTCTCAGCTTGGGTATGCTTGATAGCGCACGCTGCCTCCGGTCCTGACCTTGTTTCTCCGTTATTACCACTATCAATTCTTTCACACTTCCCCAATACCCTGCTATCGTCAGCTGCATTTTTAGGAACGCCATGGCCATCTTTTCAGCTTCCTCCCATGGGAGTTCCTTGGATCTTATTCCATTTACTCCTAGTACCACTCTTCGCAGGCCCATTTCCACGGCTCGGTCGAATCCTTTCTGTAAGGCTTCTAGTACTTCTCCTTGATGTTTCTGGAGTCGGTCAATGCCTTGGTAGGCATCAATTGGCACATGGATGACCGCATAGTATGTGAGCCCTTCCCCACTGGTCGCTACTGCTTGCTGAGCCAACTTTTCTCCTCTGGTCCGCCTTCTGTTGCTGGCTCTGACCTCGTCCTTGTACTCTTTGCTCGCCCTGGACAGTAGCTGTCTCCTAAACTTGGTGTTGTGGATTTTAAGCTCCTCATCTGTAAAGACTATGAGGGCGTCGGCTTCAAGCTCCCATATGTTTCCAGTGTAACCATGCACCGTCGCTCCTGCCTGTCCCATGATCCTTCGTACTTCTTGCGGGAGGGGATTGAGTACCGGCAGGTGCTCGCTTCCTTCCTTCCTAAGGATACTCAGCCATGGCCCTGGTTCCTCTTTCATCCCTGGTGGCTTCTTCCGGTCGGCTGAAGCCTCAGGAGTTCGGGGGCCCATACTTGCCTGTAAGAGCTCACTCTGCTCTTCTAGGGTTTTCTGCTGTCTCTCAGCTGTCTGTATCAGCTGGTTAATCTTCTTGACCACGGGGGTAAGGTGACTGGACAAGGTTCCTGGGAGTCGTAGGCTTTCTTTTGGCGACTGAAACCCAGATCCCAGTGAGCTCTCGCTCTCTTCTCCAGAGCTGTCTTCTCGGTTCGAGGTCATAGGTGTCTCTGGGTCTGGATCAGCCAGCTTCATCAGGGTTGAGTCCGGCCGTCCCATCACATCTTGGTCATCTATTTCCCCAGGCCCGCTATCCTCGTCAGATGGTTCTCCAGTAACACTCTGGGCCTCGTTTGCTGGGTGTTCCTGTTGCAGTATGGCACCCAGCCTTTCTAACTCTTTCAGTTTCTCCTGATGCTCTCTAGGCTGCGATGTTGCTCTGCCTGGGGGCACGTCTAGCACATAATCTACTTTTAGTAGATTAGCTGTCATCTTCACGATGGGGTCATATTTTTTGGATGGACTTACCAAGGCAGTGATTCTTCCTCTCTCCCATCCTTGCAGTAACTCAATCCACCACTCTATCCATTCCAGGAATCCTTCTTTAGTCTTCACCTCTTGGGGATTTTTCAGTATTATTAGTGCTTGGCCATCTAGGCATGTGCCTGCATAATAGAACCCCCTTTTGTCCAGCATGTTGTGGATCTGTTCTTCAATTCCTTCTAAACCTCCCTTCACATGTTTCAGGAAGTGTTGCATGACGTCTTCGCTCCAAGTGGAGAATCCATCTCCAATTAAATATACTCGATGTGGAATTCTGGCCACTTTCCTGGCCTCTGGATCACTTTGTCCTCCCAGATTCGGTTCTTGGGCCTCGGCCCCCGCTGCTGCCGCCATCTCGCGGTGCTCTGGGTCTCCTCGTCGTCTCGAGTCGTCTGCTCTTCAAAGCCTCCCTTTGCGCCTCGGGTAGGGATGAATTTCAGACTCTGGGTTCCTCAGCGCCGCCCTCAGGGACTCGATCCTCTGTTTCCTCGGTCGCTCCTTCCTCCGCTTCCCTGCTTCGGGTTCACTCACGGAGCTCTGGCTCTCCTTAGCTGATCACCAGACAGCACTGCTTTCCTGCAGAGTGCTTCTTTTCGGCTCTCGGTCAGGTGTCTTCACTGCCTTAAGCCTCTCTCTCTCTCCTGGGTTGCGTCACACGAACAGCGGCGGCTTGTCCCCGCTGTGGTTCTTCCGGGGGCACGACAATCTTCCTTTTGTCACGCCCCACGTTGGGTGCCACGTGTTTGATCCCAGAGATTGCCCTTGTGAAGGGACTTCTGGACCAGCTTCCTACCAAGAGGTCAGATTCCTTTTTCCTGGGGAAATTATCTCAGCAGGTGTTTTGGGAACCTATAATTTAAGCTGGTGGTGAGGAGACACGCCTAGCTTCTAACTGCCTTGGTCCTGACACCTATCCTGCTTCCTCCAGCGTGGCACCTGTTGAGAAACCCTGGTATACAGATACCACACTGGCCACGCCCGGTTATGGCAGCTCTCCTCTTGTTGATCTGTGCACTTGGAATTTGCTAGGTTGATTTTAGTGGCTGTGGAAATAAGCCTCAAGGATAGTTAAAATTTATTTGGCTAGGGTAACCAATAAAAACCTAGTTATTACACACCACCTTTTAATACCAAAAGATTAAAAATAAAAAATAAAATCTAAGGTCCTGATAATACCAAAAGATTAAAAGTGAAGATAAAATCCAAGGTCCTTATAATACCAAAAGACTAAAAATAAAAATAAAATCTAAGGTCTTTTAATACCTAAAGATTTAAAAATAAAAAATAAAATCTAAGGTCCTGATAATACCAAAAGATTAAAAGTGAAGATAAAATCCAAGGTCCTTATAATACCAAAAGACTAAAAATAAAAATAAAATCTAAGGTCTTTTAATACCTAAAGATTTAAAAATAAAAAATAAAATCTAAAGTCCTTTTAATACCAAAAGTTTAAAAATAGAAAATAAAATCTAAGGTCCACTACTTCACTTTAAATGCAATTGGAAATTTATTGATAGTATAGCAAGGTGCAAGCTCACAGCAAAAATTGATTTCAAAGTGATTACTTAAAATATTCAAAAATCTCAATAATAAAATGATTATAAACTACTGATTGTCTTACCATAATCCTAACTGTCTGTGTTGAATGAAGCTGTAGCTGGGTATTAAACTTGAAGGTTTTGGAGAAGTAGACGTGAGAGTTGTCTGGCCAAGAAACTCTTCTGCAATGCCAGGCTGCAGGCCTCAGTTGTGACTCTCCCCTCTGGTCAGAGTTGGAGCGATCCTGGACTGGTCCCTGGGTCCTGGCTTCAGTGTGGACTTGGAAAGAAGACTTCTTTAATCGATCATCGACTGGCTTTGGTCTGGTCACCCTCCTTCTCACTCGTCTCTCGTCTTCACCGGTCAGATTGGAATCTTCTTTCTTGATGTGGATGTCCTCACTCTGTCTTCTTCTTGCTGGTAGAACTGGAGTCTTTTTCCCCCCGATGTGGTCGATCAGGCGTCGTCCTCAGCTCTTGAGAGTCGGTTGAAGAGTCTTGCAGCTCCCCGGGAAGGATGACCAAGATTATTTCTTGTGTTACAGCTTTTATCCTCTGCGGCTCCTTCTTTCAGAGCACTTCCTCCTTGCCACTCCTCACCAGTCCTCTCATTGGTTACATCTCTCTTCTGGTTTCCACTGTTGCCATGGCACGATCTCTCGGACCGTCCCTCTCCCCTCTTCTTCACCTGTCTCCTTCGGCCCAACACGTTCTGCACGTACACCATGTCTTGGCCCGATCCTTCCTCTTTGGAGTTCCCCTTTGTCTACTAGCTTCGCCCTGTCTCAATCACCTTATTACAAAATCTCCAACGCTCAATCCGGTTACCACACGTTCTGATACTGACCTTACTGCATTCATTACACAGTTTTTCCATCAAGTCACATCAACATTTTACACTCATCATTTTACATACAATCATCATCAACTTTTTCATTAGCATCTTTTTCACAATAATCATACTAAATCAACATCAATCATTACAGTGCCATTTGTGCATCACATTATTTATTATGGAAGCGTCCAATTGTCCCCCACTGTTGTTACCCTGCTGGAAAGTCCCTGATTTCCAGTCTCATACCACTTAGCTGTGTGTGTGGCCAGTAGAGATCTCAACTCACTTGACAATAGTCAGTCGATATGACTTATGCTCAACGGCTTCACAGTAAAATGTATATCCAGGAATTCATCCTGTCTCTTATCCTCAATTAATGTTGCCATATTTATATATGACCATTATCTTTTCCGAACTTAAAGGGTTGTTTTTGGTACCAAGCCCTGCCACCACAGGGTCGCAGAGCGATATGTTCTTTTGCCATTGTATTTCTTGACCTTCACAATTTGTCTCTCCTCATCCATTCTTCGACACACACAAGAGACAGCAGCAGGGACAGCAAGAGGTGAGGACAAGAAGTCAAGCTGCCATGGGAACAGAGAAGAGCTGCTATGGGAGCAGGGAAGTAGTTGTACAAGCAGAGAGTGATTGTATTGCACTTGTTATGTGTAAATAATGTATGTTAGGAATAAATAATTCAAAAACATGTACTCACCAAATGTAAACTGTGAATTTGCAAAACCTAACAATAAGAACTATAGATCAGGCTCCTGGTTTGATAAAGTAGCATAGCCCTGCATAATAACAGAGCATAGTATACTGCAGTATATACTACAATATGGTTTAGTATATTATATTATACTATAGTATGGTTTAGTGTAGTATGTAGTATGTATACAGTGTGATATAGTATAGTATAGTATAGTATAGCAGAGTACAGTATAGTAAGAGATCCATAGAGCCATATTCTATAGTACAGTATAGTATGGTACAATATAGTGTACAGAATAGTAAAGTATATTGTCAAATACTAAAGTCTAGTATTGTACAGTATAGTAAAGTATAACCATATAGTATAGTATAGTGTAGTACAGTATAGTATAGTATAGCATAGTATAGTATAGTATACTACAGTATAGTATAGGATAGTGTAGTATAGTATAGTATAGTACACTATAGTATAGTATAGTACAGTACAGTGAAGTACAGTGTAGTATACTATAATATAGTATAGTACAGTACAGTATATTATAGTACAGTATAATACAGTATAGCATAGTATAGTATAGTTTAGCACAGTACAGTGTAGTATGTATAGTGTAGTATACTATAGTATAATATAGTATAGTGCAGTATAGTAGATTACAGTATAGTAAAGAACAATATAGTATAGTGTAGTAAAGAATAGAACAGTACAGTACAGTATAGTAAAGTATAGCATAGCATAGTATAGCATAGTATAGTATAGAAGAGTATAGTATAGTATAGTACAGTATAGTATATTACAGTACAGTGTAGTATAGTGCAGTATACTATATTATAATATAGTATAGTACAGAACAGTATAGTATGCTATAGTGTATTGCACTATAGTATAATACTATATAGTATAGTATAGTATAGTATAGTATAGTATAGTACAACACAGTATAATACAGTCTAGTAAAGTACAGCATAGTATAGTGTAGTGCAATACAATATAGTGTAGTGTAGTATAGTGTAGTAGAATACAGTAAAGTAAAATATAGTACAGTATAGTATAGTGTAGTACACTATAGTATAATATAGTATAGTATCATACAGTATAGTACAGTACAGCATAGTATATTATAGTATAGTATAGTGTTTTGCAGTATAATATAGTGTAGTATAGTACAGTACAGTACAGCATAGTATAGTGTAGTATAGTAGTGTAGTGTATTTTAGTATAGTATAGTGTAGTATAGTACTGTATAGTACACTACAGCATAGTATACTAGAAAATTTCCTCTGGGGAAATTCTGAAAGGGCCACGGGGGCTACTGCCGGTGTGTGTACACTATGATGAGATTCTTCAGAGATTTCAAACTATGCCCTTTAACCTCAAAATATGTGTGTGTGTGTGTGTGTGTGTGTGTGTGTGTGTGTGTGTGTGTGTGTTTGAAGCATATGTATGCATGTGTGAGGAGTGTGCAGGCTTACGCGCATGTGTGTGTGTGTGTGTGTGTATCTGTAATCACATCAAAGATCAAAGGCAATCAGATCAAAGCAATCAAGAGAATTAACTGCCACCTGCCACCTGCACAGTGACAGCAGAGGTGGACAGACTGGAATTTCTGGCCTAGAACAGAAAGTATTTTTGGCAAAACCATAATACCTATCATTGATCCGACTTCACTTTGAGCGTCCTGAGTTCTTCCTGAACGTCTACATATGTTTTTTTTTTAAGAAAAATGAAAAAATAGCTTTGTTAGAGCGATCTTAAAAAACTGTTACATCTCCCTTTTTCAGAAATCTTCCTGAGTTTTTAATATGGGAGCCAATGAGGCTGTTGGTGCGTGTTGGTGGCGCATCTGTGCGTCCTACGCCCAAACTAACTCTGACAGCTTTACCAGAGGATTGTGAGTGAGAAGACAAATTTTTCTATGTATGTTCCTATGTATAAATTATTTCTGTAGAGTGGAATTTTTCGGCTGTCCCATTCATTTCAATGCAAAATTTTGGGCAGTTCTTCGCGACTTACGTCTCCAATTATTGTTCTTTTTCGCTCATTTTTTTTCGGCCGTCCCATTCATTTCAATGCTAAATTTTGGGCAGTTTTTCGCGACTTACGAGCTATTGCTGTATGGGACCAGTGCTCGGTGCGATTGCCCCGTGGCCCTAAATATAGTATATTACACTGTAGTATAGGATAGTGTAGTATAGTACAGTACAGTGTAGTGTAGAATGCTGCGTCCCTTTTCCACAGTGTTGGTTTCCCAGTGCAATCTTGAGTGAGTACTTATCTATGTTATTTCTTGTGCCTTTATTCTAGATGCCTGTGTGTTTAGCTTCCTCTCAAGCTCCTTTTGTTTGCTCCATGTCCAAACTCTCCCATGTGCTCACCCTTCATATTTTTTTCCTGTGACCCAAGGATTCCCTACCTGCCAGCCTGCCTCCTTCTCACATTGCCTGCACAGTACATTTTGGGGTTTTAGAAGTTGGAATAACCCCCTTTTTGTACAAATTCTTTGTTGCTTTGTCTGTGCTCTGATGTTCAAACAAAAAATTTTTACCAGCACCCATAACAGTATAGTATATCATAATATAAGTCTATTAGTTTAGATAGGATATACAAGGGCTAACACAGTTTTTGTTTAACAATTTCATCAATTATTTTATTTTTGTAGTCTAGCAATCTGTAAAATGTCAAAGATGCACTAATAAACTTCACTTTAAATAATGTGATATGTGATGAATTTCATTATTCTTTTTTTATTTACATTTGAGCCATCATCTCCCTCGTTATGATCATTTAATTTTGTAAAGCGAAGACAAAAGTCTTTTTCATAAATCAGCCTGCTAATGTTTAATAGTAATGATGATTGAGAATGTACTGCAATGATGTCATGCAGAAACATTATGAGTTATTGATATGAATGCTACAAATAGCTAAAGCTGTGTGTAATGACAGCTACTCTGACACCGGTGAAGAGCCTCGCTAATTGTAAAGTCTAATGAGTGGTGGAGCAGACACAAGTGTCCATATGCACGCAGATGTTTATGGCTGTTCCATTCATGGCTAACTGTGGGTGTAGAAATATGGCTCGTCCATATGTGCCCAGTTACACAATGAGATGTATAAAAACAGAATCAGGTTGCACACATGTAGCTTTTAATGATCTGATGAAAAGAATGCCTATAACTGTCTGTCATACAATGTTCATGGCAACTAAGCACAATGTATGCCATAATGAGCGTCTCTCTCATTTAAGAAATTCACCAACATAATCCTACAATGTTCAATACTTGTTTGTTTTTTTGGATTATTCATCTTCAGTATTATGTAGCATTTTGGTCATAGAAACATAATAGAATATGCCTGTGTACGTCCCGGCCTACAGTAGCATGTTTAAAACACAAAATAGTGTAACATGAAGTAGCAGTGTGTAGCATGTTATGGTGTAAAGCATCGTATAACAAAGCATGTGGGGTTCATGGAATCATATACAAAGCTGAAACGACGCCAATCACACATTTTTTGGTGAACTTTCTATTGATCAGACCCAGCCTGTACATCAGCACATATGCCTGAATGTAAATAAACATCAAGAGAAACTATAGATTAAATGTTGATAGTGACTGGACACTCAAGCCCAAAACATTACAATGATAGAAAAACTTAAAATAAATCTAGTTTACACTAAATCAAGTATTTTTTTCTATCATATATTTATTTTGGTATTTCACATCTTATATTACCTCGTGCTTAGGGACTAATGAATGAGACTGAATAAAAGTAACAAACAGAAAACAGAACACCTCTAGTTGGGAAAGTTGAATAAAGCTGAGAAGAGGGATTTTAAAATAGAGGTGGTGGTGTCACAGCTGTGGCAGCAGCTGTCCAGGTTGTGTGCTTTCATTACACACAGACACACATCATGTAGGGCGGCTGGTGCTGGAGGGAGAGAGGGACGCTTGTTTTTATTACTTTAGTAGAAGTAAGCATCTACCACTGGAGACTGCTTGGTGGAGACTGCATCAGCATTGCCATTGTTAGCATATTGCCATGCTGAGGTTAGCTCAAAGCATTTATAGTCGCTCTAAGTACACTCTTACATGCTGCTGGATCGGCTGTAGACTCAGTCTTGTTTAAGGCTGTTTCCCTGAGACAATTACCATATAATGTTGTCTAGAGATAAATAGTTGTCTCATGATTACAGACCACTGTGTCATTATCTCAGGATAACTGTCTTTTGTTATGCATGGTTTATTTTACTAGGTTTCATCATAAAGTCATTCCTCTCAGACATCTCTAAATAGAGTAGAACCAAAAGACAAGAAGAGAAAGAGAAGAGAAACCAGAAGAATACTGGCATTTTTGGAACTAACCCGCAAAATATTCAGGCAGAGTCATTCAATCGTTCTCATTTCACTGCACATCAATTCCATCACTAAATCTTTTCCTCTCAGGTGTCTCTCTTCTTCCATTACTGCTTCCTTTCTTCCTCTCTCTCCTCCTCTACTGAGCTCTGAGACACACACAGATGTCTGGTGAGATCAACTGTGAATTTCTTTCATTAGATTGATTATAAAAGCAATGCTTCTATTCAGTTGTCAGATGAGGCAATTTGGAGCTAAGGAAACACAACACAACAGAAAAATGACAACTGTCTTTCAAGAATTTATCAGTATTTGCCAATCTGTTATTACAATAGAGTGTGTGCATTGCACAGGGTGGAGAGATGCAGCCTATGCACCTTTGGCTACAAATCAAACATTATCACTGAATGTTAAGTGATTGTTTTGTTTATATATTTGGATACAACAGCAAAACTATGGAATATGTATAAAATGAATTAAAATTACAACAATTGTAAAGTAACTGAGCACTCATTTCTGTTATCCTCCCTTTTTCAAATACTGTTTCTAAGTTCTGAAACACTGTTGTAATTTAGTTGAATTATCTCCCCTACCGACACTTTTTAAACTTGTTTTAGATAAAAAAAATTTAATGTTGGATATGAGACCAAAGGCTTGTTAACGTGGGCTTTTTTTTCAGTGCAAATCACATGCGGCTTGCTCCAAAGCCCACTGCTCTGGAAGAGCCAGTGAACGAGGTAATTAGTATCATAATGTAGAATTCATACAACATGAACCTCTAATCATAAAGTCTCTTGCAGACTTTTAGTGCTGAGACGCATGGGGCTTTAATGGGTAGAAAGAAACGTGCGTGCACACATACACACCAACAGAACATTAGCAGGCATAACAGAGTGACGTTAAGGCTGCTATTAAATGCTCTCTAGCAGAGTAAACACAGAGACAGTACTGGGAGTCGTACCATATCCCATCCACAGTGAACAGATGGACGAGCAACTGCTGCCTGCAAAGCAAGAAGGAACCCTAAAAACAGCTAATAGCCTCCATGGTCCTACTATCTGTGTGTTTCAATATTTATCTTTATTCTTTCTGGAAAAGCTGACCGTGTGTTATGCTTTTTTTTCATCAACTCTCTGCCTAACATAAACATTGAGACCAAGCTGCCCAGTGTGACTGCAGTCCTCTACTAATGGCCAATGAGAAGGTCCTTCAGGATCTGAAGTAGAACCCTTTAAAACACAACCATGTCTTTGAATGATTCGAAGCACGCCACTCAAACATCTTATATTTTATCGGCCCGTTTATTTGGAAGGAAAAATCATAAAATTCGGCATAGCATGTGTTTGTGTATGCAGAAACTGGTTTAATACAGATGGTGCTAAGGTCAAGCTGTCCTCACGAGCTAGGTAAAGTTCAGTATATAGAATCATCCATCTGACAGAAGACAGTTTTGTAATATAGGATGAGTTGACAAACTTTTTATGTCTGATTTGTCATAGTATAGTTATAGTGTTGATATTTTTCTTATTGTGCTCAATATTCATGTTATTTTCTGTATAATATTTTTTTTAAATCAACCTGGCAATACTGCAGTCACTAGAAGGCTACTTGACCAGGCTGGCTGGCTGGTCAGAACAAGTAACATTAGCAGCAACGGCAACGACAGACGTTCCAAGATTACAAAAAAAATGTTTACGCTATCCTTTATATTCCTGAATTCAGCTGTTTAATGTATTAACCTAAATATATTAGGATATACCGGAGATCTCTGGGGACCAGCATGCCCCTGACACCACCACCATGGCCCAATAGAATCCCTGCTGCAGTGTGTCAGTGAGCTTCAGAGAGCCAGTGATGGGAGCAGGCCGCCTCATGAATCTGTGTAGAGCACCGGAACAAAAACACCTACACTGACAGTATCATGAAAACATCAATATATCATTGATATGTATGTAGTGTCTGCAGTACAGTCAACCTTCACTGCAACTAATTGCACAGAGTTCAAATTAAGTATTAGCGCCATCGGTGAATGAATGCGTGTGTGGTTAGTTACTGATGAGCAGGTGGCATCTTGTAGCCACGGCCACCAGTGTATGTGAAGTGTGTGTGTGAGTGGGTGAATGATGATCTGCTCTGTAAAAGTGCTTTGAGTGGTCACTATGACTAGAAAAACGGTATAAAAGTGCAATCTATTAACCAATTACCATTTATTTCAATGTTTTTTTATTTATTTTGTGTGTGCTAAATAGATAGAATCAGTTCATCAATTATATTTATTATCATTTTTATTTTGCATTCATTCACTGTCAACAACACATTTCATTAACATCTCACCGATAAATTAATAATGTATAGTGAACAGTAAAAAGACACTAATTAAATGCATAGGTTAGTAAGTAACTACAATTTAAATAGGGAAACTCATAATATGTGAAGTTTTGTTTTACTGTAATAATATTTTTGCTTTTGCCCATGTATTTATTTTAAGTTATTAAATTAACACATTGATACTCACCTCAAAAGAAGTAAAGTGTAACTCACATTTCTGGATTGATAAATGGCTCGTTATAATGATAATGCAGCACAGACTCATTCACTCCCAGGTGGGATTCAGACCTGAGCACCCTGGACAGCATTGGCAATGCTGTGTGATTTCCCTGTCACTGAATTCCACCTGTATGTAACTGGCTACAGAGAAAGTTGCGGAAATTATACATCTGACTGCTGATGGGAAAAAGAAACAATGTTTTAATGAAGTAGAGTTTTCACTTTCCCCCAGTCGCTTACCTCAGTTACTGCCCAGTGAGGTGCTCTTCTTTCTGTTTATTGTGTGTCGTCTGCTGCTATCTTCTGTACATCTCTACAGAACAGTCACAACATTTCTGGAGAATCTTAAGCACTGATGCCAGAGAGACTGAACATCTGTAGACTAAAAACAAATTGCTGGTTTCCAGATGTGTAAGACACAGCCAAATATACTATAAACTCCATATAAGCTGTGAGCAGATAAAGACATTAGTCACAAAGAGATGCATGCTTCCATAAGCTATTTATCAGCGAGTAAAGGGCAGCATTATTAGCAATCAAGGCAGGATAATAATAAAACAAAACCCTGTAGGAAGTTTTCTGTTAGATGTGGACAGTGGTTCCCAAACTTTTCTGTAGTAAATAAGCCACAGACACAAAACCAACAACAAACTGTGGTCTCTTAAATCTGGTGGGTGTGAAAGGCCTTGTCATATTTTCTTGTCTTTGCTTTGGTAATTGTTAAGTTTGGTGTATATTCATTATCTGCTTAACATTTACTTGGCAGTCCTTTCAAAAATGTTCTGGTCTCTACTAGTAACTGTCAGTCAAACACACCGACTCCACCCTCCAGCTGGCTGAGACAAAAAGGAGCATTTATGATATTTTCCCAAAGAGAATATTTATTCCTTTTAACAGTAAAGTTCTTTTTGATAACTTTTATTTGCTTATTTTATTAAAAAATCGCCCTTACTTTAAGAGTTTTCTCTGTATCCAGTTAGTTTCAGTATTTATGGGTACAATGATTCTACAGCATTTCTCCATTGTGCAATGACAGCAGCACTACATAAAACGGCACTGTTAATACCATCAGGTCACTTTACTGGTTTATCTGTTTTCGTCCGCCCACAGAAAGTATATTAGGTCTTCTGTGTATTTTTTCATTATAATGTCTTATACCATACCACTTACACTATACTGTGTATATCCTCTTCATATATTTAAGTTCTCTCAGGGAAAACAAACAAACAAATATATATATATATTGTGTAAAGAAGTTGAATAGAATGTATGTATATGTCTTATTTTTTATATTCTTTATTCTGTTTTTAATATCTATGTGTCTGTGTCTTGAGCTACTGTGACAACTGAATTTCCCCATTGCGGGATATTAAAGTCATATCTTATCTTATCGTATGTCTTTTGCAATACTGTCACCTCAGTATAAGGGCATACAAACAGAGGGAAATATCATTTTTAGCTGACATAGTTTTTGTTCCAGGAGGCTGAAATTTTATCTGTAGGTCAGGTGTGTGTGTGTGTGTGTGTGTGTGTGTGTGTGTGTGTGTGTGTGTTTCATGTCAGTTGACTGAAAGGGGTATGGGAGTGGCTTATTGCCACATGGACAAACTCAAGTGTTTGTCATAGACTGTGGGAAGCATCATTCCACTCAGCAGACAGCTCCTGTTTCCTTGGTGGGAGTTTTCACCACCCCCTGTAGTATATCCTTCATTCAATCACCATCCTCAACAGCTTACGGGAACTCAGCTTGTGGGGTTCTGGAGCCACTCCCAGCTGACATTGGGTAAGAGGCAGGGTGCACCCTGAACAGGTCTCCAGATTATCACAGGACAGACACATAGAGACAGACAACAATTCACTCTGCCATTCACTCCTATGGTATTTAGAGTCACCAATTACACCTAAGCTGCATGTCTTTGGACTGTGACTTCACACAGACCTGTAACCCTCTTGTGAGTTGCTAACCACTACCCCACCATGGTTTTTTTTATTGGTGGTTGGCCTATACCGTAGTCATGGCCCATTTTATAACTCAGTTCAAGTGTTAAAGTATGAGGTTGGGTCCGTGTGTCCCTGTGTTCATGGTCGCAGCAATTTGCTCTTGTTTAGAATATTTACAACATAAAAAGCCACATATTGCTTAAAATCACTCAGGATGCAGACAAACTGTGTTTGTGAAAGAGAGAAACTGTGACGTCCTGTGCTGCAGTCTGATAATAGAGTTTGAGAAGTATGAATCCGTGTGACCAGTCTTTGTTAGCTCTCTGTGTATGTGTGTGTGTGTGTGTGTGTGTGTGTGTGTGTGTGTGTGTGTGTGTGTGTGTGTGTGTTCGTGCGTGTGTGTGCGTGCGTGTGGTAATAGTGGGTTAGCACAGCCAGGTGACAGGGCCTGTAATCACAGCCAGTGAGGCCAGACAGCCTGTCTTCTCCCTGCAAAAGAAAGAAGACAAGAGACATGCACACACCCACTGGCCCATTGGATGTTTGTGCATCTATATGAGCAAAGTAAATTGAAACACTCAAATCAATGAATGGAAAGTTTCTGATAGTTGTCATTGCCTTCACACATTTTAACATGGAGGCCATCACAACTTGTAATCACAAGTTGCATTTTTAATTAAAAGTCAGCAGTCTGATGCAACTCACAGCCTCTGATGTTCAATTTAAGTTACGTGGCTATAATGCATAGACAGTATATCATATCATACATCAGGTTGATGCAAGCTTTTTTTTGTAAAATCATATTAAAGATATTACATTGTTATGTTGTCAATTTCTGTAGATACAGTTTGACTGATGTATATATTGTAGGACTGCTCGATTGTACAGTTGTGCATGAGGAGACCTTATAGAGAGCCAAGTCGACCCAGATATGTTATTACCCTTGAAGAATGGGGCTTGACCTGACTTGACAGTATGCTTTATGGTTAACAGCATGTGTCTGGATAAGGATGTTCATTTAAAAAACAAATGTGTGCCCTGTGGAGTTTTGACCACTAGCAGCAATGTTCGTAAGAATGGGTCCATGATTTGTTTGTGTCTCTTAAACTCAAAAAGCTACCATAAATATTTCTTTAGCAAAAAAAATTGAAAGATGTTTTTTGCCATTTCAATGATTATAAGATTGCACCACCGGCTGTGGCTCAGTTGGTAGAAAGATGGTGGCGGGTGGCACCATTTAGGGTAGCCTTGGCCACCAGTGTGAATGTGTGTGTGAATGTGTGTGTGAATCGAGAAAGACTGCTGTCTGTAGTGTAATAAGCTTTGAGTGGTCGCAAAGATCAGCAAAGTGCTATTTAAGTGCAGTCCACTTACCATCGACTGTGTTTAAGAAATAGATGTAGCCACTGTGACATCACCCCTTGATTATTGACCTACTGTTTTGAAGCTTTACATTTGGCATTTTGTCTGTCACCATCTTATTTTTTTTTGTTTTTCGCCAGAAGGGACCGTATTTGGACGTTAGCAATTATCGCAAGTAGCCATTGCTCTGCAATCTCTTACCTGAGGCACTCTCAGGAGAGCTATTCTGGCTCCTGACCCTGTGTGGGGCCTGTTCCTGTTCTCAATACTACCCCCCAGTATGTGTTTTGTGTATGTTTGTACAGAGCTGGACTGGCCATCATGACCCAGGTCTTTTGGGCCGAATTACTTGAAAAAATATTTATATATATATTTGTTTTTTTGGTTGACTGATTGCCCAATGGCCAATAAAAGAGGTAGAGGGAGGGCCGAGGGACCCCTATCCTTGGCCTCTTCTGCTGTCAATCAATCAATCAGCCATTCACATCACAACCCGACAGGTCTTTTGGGCCGAACAACCTTGTTTTTGGTTGACTCATTGGCCAATGGCCAAAAAACTGGTGAAGGGAGGGCCGACAGCCTGTGGCAGCCAGGGGGCAAAAGCAGAGGAAAGTTTCTGCTGCCTCCACGATGTGCGATCTGATGACACAGTAAGTTTGGTACATCCAGACATTTCATGGAATTTAACAGTTATGGACACGTTGACTACTTAATTGCTCTTGTTACTGTTAAGTTATATAACCAGTTTAATATAGTCCTGTTACTGTTGTGAAGCTGTTGATAGATTTGGAGGTGATAAACGGACTAGCTTTTATTAATCATCAATCAATGCTTTATTTTGGACACAGGGGCAGTCCATATAACAATAAAGTAAAAACACTAATAAAAATAAAATAAACAAAACAGAAACAAAAAGGACAGAGAGACAGACAGATATTCAATATCAAATACTTACATATAGGCTTAAACGCCAGTACTTCCAAAGCCTTGAGGTGAGCCTGATCGCACTCATATTTGACGCCCTGTGCAAGGTCATCATTTATTCATAAAAAAGCCATCCTTAATTCCCGACATTTTTGGTGACCCGTGATGGAGGCAATTGGTATCTGTAACCAGATAACCCAACATATTTGACGCCTCGTTGCAAGGCCCAACATCGTCCATGTAAATATTAAAAAGGCAGGGAGATAGAATGCTCCCCTGCCTAACTCCATTGCATACTTTAAAAGGAGCAGATGTAGAAACACCCCATTTCACATACATTGACTGATGTGAATACCAAAAAAACAGGATTTTTATTAGAGATGTGGGAGCCCCTCTATTTTGCAACTTATAAAATAATTTTTCATGGTTCACCCGATCAAAGGCCTTACAGGCATCAATAAAACACATAAAAATTGTGGAATTATGTCTGTTATACAAATCAAAGATCTCTTTAAGAGCAAAAATGCACGTATCTGTGCTATGTTTAGGTTTAAAATCAAACTGGTTATCAGAAGTCAGGATAAACTGTTCCAGCCTATTCAATATAGTCCGCTCCAAAACCTTAGATGAGATGCTGGCCAGGGCTATGGGCCGGTAGTTATCCGAACTGTTGATTTTCCCAGATTTGTCTTTAATGATAGGCATTAATAGAACAGATAAAATGGAATCTGGTAAAATACCATGAACTAAAAACTCCGTAAAACATATAATATGGCAATGAGGGGACAGAGTTTTCTGCTTGCAAGTTTTAGATGCTCCACAGATATCTTATCCATACCACATGCTTTATTGTCTTTTAACGTCATTATATACTTCTTGTGAAGAGATGGTCACACCAAGGTATTACTCTTGACACAGTTGAAATCCTCATTTTAATGTTTCTGAGATAATTCTGATAATAAACTGAGAAATTTCCTCCACCATCAATATTGGTTGGTAGTGAAGTTTTACAATTATTAATTTGTTTAATTTCTTTCCAGAAATCATTAGGACTATTGTTTTGTAACTTCCTTGCAAGAGAGTCAGACCTCATTGTATTTTCAATCCTCTTGATAAAGCGTAGAGCATATTTAAAGCTTGCATGTGCTTGTTTCTTATAGTCAAATAAGGGGCCATATTTTTGTCTGCTAGACACAACCCATACCTTGAAAGCCCTCCTAGCCTCAGCATGAAGCTCTCCCACATACCCGTTCCAGCCTGGTTTGGCTTTGTGTGGTTTGGTCTTATACAGAGGCCTGTATGAGACAAGGAGGGATCCCACAATATTGTCATACAACGAGCATAGTTCAGTAGCATGTTGGGGACTCTTACAATTGATATCAATATGATTAGGTATTTATCACCATGCATGAGTTCAATCCCTATGGCCCAATCAACACCCAGTCTAACCACACTCACCAGCTGGTCATATCTTTTATGCCATAGCACAGCAACACCACCAAGTATTCTGCCATGAATTATCCTGGTGCTCAAGTCAGTATAGATTCACCCGCCCCATAAAAGTCTTGACGCAGTGAATTTAGTCTCTCTAGGTCCTGTTTAGGTAAAAAAAAAGTCTCATGGACGCACACTACATCACATGTCTCCAAAAGTTTGTCCACTACACAGTGGCACGCTTTATCAGATGCACTGTGCCCAACATGCAGTCCACGCGCATTATACAACACAATATTGATCCCTTTCATTTATTTGGGTTGGTCCCCGCCTGGCTGCTGCTCCCATGCACCCAGCTGTAAGGGCAGTCAGAGAACCTTGCTGCTGTGGACCAGCCTCCCTTTCTGGTCCACTGTTGTCTCTAGGTTTGCGAGCCTCAAAATAACGGCATACAAAAATCCCCTCCGGCCAAAGTTGTGGATCATACATGTCATTGACTTCATTGCATTCAGCAGTCACATGAAATGAGCTGAATCTATTTGGGTAGTGTCAATCTTCCGACACGTCAGTTTTTTCTAATTTCTCAGTTAGATAGTCACACAGAGCCTTAGCGTCTAGATCAGGGGAGAAACGAGTGGCAAAGACACTCACCAGCTTGGTTTTGATCACTGGGATGTTACTGGCTGTGCCGGTGCCAATTATACCCACATTCCTCTGCTCGAGTTTATGGATCTGAGTGCCTCTGGGTTTTGGCTGTAGAGGCAATTTTGGGGGCTTGTGAGGCTTGCATTTCCCTTACTTCAGAACAGTACTCCATGCTGGGGAGAGAAGTTTTTTGGGTTTGCCGTCACTCCCGGTGGCCGCCGGGCAGGCTCCGCCGACCCCAACCCTTCACTCTCCTGCGATCCCGATGAAGCAACACCAGCCCCATGGGCCCGGGCGATCCATGGCGATGGCTCCTCTCCAAGTCCATCATCCGGCAATCCAGGGCTATCGTAGCTGCTACCTGGTTTATGCTCACTCTTGCCTGAGTTCCCAGCACCTCTCTCTGAGTGGAAACTTCCTGGCTCAGTCACTCCAGCCTGCTGAGTACCACCGATGCGTCCATGCTGCCAAAGCCGACAGGTGGGAGTTCATCCAGGTGGTAAGAAACAAACCTAGGGATGTCCTCACCATGCTCATTCAGCAATTTAATGCAGTCTTTAATATTGTTAGCATCTTTCTGTGCACCTTTATGCTTGACACATAGTTGCGTTGTCGGGCACAGTTCGAACAGAAGCCGCTTGGATTCTTCTATCCAGTCGGATGAGAAATTGTTTGCGGCTAACAAAACAATTTCATCATGTGTCGTTGTTCTCATCTTGATGGAGATGAAGTGTAGAAGCTCATCCTCCACAATCACTTTCCCTCGAGTTTTATTCGAGCACCGGCAGAGCCGGCAGAGCCGGCAGCTCGAGCACACAAGGCTGGCGCCGCCATGTTCAGTTCTTTTAGACAGTGAAGGTCATGATATTAGGTTATGACAGTGTTAAGCATGTTGGTAGGCCATTTCTGTCTCTGCAGGGTAATTTGTCCACCCAAACGTATCTTTTCAGATATGTAAACATTAGTTTCCTGAACATTTTATTTATTTAACCTTTATCTAACCAAATAAAAGACCCATTGAGATCGAGACCTCTTCCACAAGGGCGACCTGGCCAAGAAAGGCAGCAGCACACGTTACAGTGCCGAGCAATTAAGTGCAGGAGTTTACAGCAACAATTTAAGAACACAGGCACTGATCAAAGGATTTCCATTGTCTTTTCCGCAAGATGCTGCAGTATAGACAAAAAAAAGAGATAGAGGGCATGACATACAACACTTGGCACAGTCCTTGGCTGGATTCAAACATGTTGCGGTTCGATGACAACAGCCATGTGAGACGTGACGAAGACACTGTGTTGGTGTTTGTACTTGTACTTCCTCCATAGTGAGGAGCAGAACAGGATTTTAACAGAGTGAGGACTTTTTGAGAGCTAAGATTTTTTTCAGGATACAATTAGGTTTATGATTATGTAAGGGTTGGGGTTAGGCATTTAGTTGGGATGGTTGAGGTTAGGGTAAGGGATGAGGAAATGCAATATGTCAATAAAGGGTCCTCACAAAGACAAAAGTACAAGGATGTGTGTGTATACCAGGTACATTATAGGATTCTGTCATGAAAACAGAGCAAACCTGCCAGAAAAGCAATTGTATTTGTTGTCTCATCTGCCCATCAGACTGTTAGTGCTGACAATCGGTCCTCTCTGCTCTGACGGCACTAAAAGGGACAATTATTTTAGTGCTTTCATTCCTTTTTTCATTCTGTCTCAGTGTCTGTGTAGAAATCCCAGTAGACCATCTCCTCCTGTCAAGAAATAACAGCTTCAGAAAATGGGATTCTCATACATTTGTGGATTGTCTTGAATCATTATTCACCTAAAGCTGTGTTTATAAAGATGATTTATGATCACATTGGCTGGCACATTGCAGAATGTAATAATAGATCATGTCTAAGCTTGTGAACTTTGAACTGAAGATGGAATAGTTCCAGCTCTATATCCCATGCAAACTCATGTACAAACTTTAATGGTTTGTTTTTTCCTTATTTGCCAAGCATGAAGATCTCTTCTTCTCTCCTTTCTACACATAAAACCTGCTCAGTTATACACACCTGAAGGGACATGGCTCATTTCTCCACCAATATTGACTGGAAACAGATGAATTTATTATTAGCAATCATTAGCACTCCAAGATAGCATACGTACAGGCAACTAAATGCCACATAGCCTGGTTTGTACTTTTAAACCTGATTCTAGTTTTCCTCATATTCTTATGCATTATGATGAGTAATATCTAAAGATCCATGTTTAGACTTGGCTTTACACCTGAGCCTGTTGGGGCAGCAACATCAGCGATCAGACAACAGAACCCCAGTTTAACCACCATTATCTAACATACCAAAAGATTATATATTTTTTTAATCACATGCTATGTTGCACTCACTTATTTATTTTGTTTAGGTAAGGTAATCTAAATGAAATTGCCAGTTTTCCAACCTTTAGCCAATATGGACAGGAATTATATTCATATCAGATCTGTCACCAAAAAATTAAATTCCCGTACAACAAATCAAGGAAATCATATTTTCCCACAGATTAAAGTTTCAGTTTTAAGCATGTGGTTAATGTTGTGAATTGTAACAAACACAGTTTAAACTCATAGTTAACCTTGTGAAACAGTTACAGTTGTTTTAGGCTCCAAAACTCCAAAACCTCCAAAAATCTGCGGTGGTTCACTGGTAGAGTGCATACAACTCACATGGGATTCCACTGGATGCGTTAAGACTCCGAAACGGGTCTGTCTGCAATGACTGCGTATCTCTGCAGTCCGTCAACACACAGAATCCGTCTGTGTCGAGCTGTTGCGGACAGCGGAGTCCCAAGGATGCTCAAGATCTCGCGAATTCACGCGTAATCAAGTGATTTAATCGGAAGAGAATCAACATCTCCTCATTAATGACAAATCCAGCGACTTGGTCTTAACGTCGGCCGGCTTGTTAACAAGAGCCTCTTGTTTACAAGCCGGCCGACCTTGTTAGCGCTCGTTAGCTACAGTCAGCTATGTAGCAGTATAGTGTGTATGTGCTGCTGCTGCAGGAGGTGTTCACTTAGCGACCTCTGTTTGTTTCATAGACTGTATATAAATAAACTTCAGGTCTGTCCCCGCCCATCATGACGTCTTCAAGTTGTGAAATATGCTGGTAACCTGAGGTACTTTATTTAGAAAATATACCGGATGTTTTATTTTGTGTCTGTGCATGGCTTCCTGCCCCGAATGATCTGCTCTGTGCTGAATTGATGCGCCGTGCTCCGTCGTCGACAAAAATAGAAGCTCTGCGCAAGTGTTGCGAGGGCTGATGGATGGCTGGGCGACATCGGACTCACTACGCAGCGGATCTGGAGTCGGTGGAATCTCAAACTCAAAAAAATTGATTATAATGAGTGCGTAATGGCTCCGCCGACGGATCTGCAGCCGTTATTCATTCAGTGGAATTAAGGGGTCAGGCTGAGTCCTTGTCGCAGCAGACCCGGGTCCGAATCTGGCCCAAGTTCGCTTTGCCGCATATCTTCCCCTCTGTCTCCTCTCTCCATTATCACTCTGTCACAATCAGTAAAGCATGAAAAATGCCCAAAAAATAATCCCAAAACAAACAAAAGATCTTGGTTAAAATAAGTAGCCTACGTTTGTTATTTAAATTACCTTGGTATTTGGTTTCACATGGCATGCAAACAGCATTCTCCTGGATTTCCAGCCCTGTGTTTGTTTGACCCATCCATCCATGCAAGAAAGAAGATCTGTTTCCCCAGAAACTGAATTGACAATGCAGTTTAGTTGCATAAGAACGTAATATTTAGGAGACAGGCTGTCATATTGACTGAGTTTGCACTCAGTATAACCACAACCACATTTTTTTCTTTAACTTAACCATAGAAGGGTTGCCATGAACCGATATTGAAGAAGAGATTTGGCTAAAAGAACTTTGGCACTGAACAGTTTAAAACATTACATTGAACAGAATCCTTTTTTTCACTTGATTGTCTAATACAATGTACACACTTTCTTGTCTGACAATCTAGTCGCCAGAATAAAATGTTTGTATTGTATACTTCTTCAAACCAAAGGTATGTTGAATCTTGAGGTTTCTGAACCCTTGCAAGTCACAGTTTTAAACACTTGGCATAGCTATGACCTAAAACACAAAGTAATTGGTTAGGTTCAGGCAACAAAACTACTTGGCTAGGGTTACGTAAAAAAGGGGGTGAAGCTACATGAAGCTTTATTTGGCAATCACTATTGGAGACAGGATGGCACAAATGAAATAGTTCTTTTAGGGGGCATGTTTTGCCTGTATTGGATAGTGCACAGTTTAAAAGCCAACTGAAAAGGAGAAAGACATGCAGTTACTAAACAATCTCTGTGTGCTGGTGAATTTGATGATGAAAATAAGAGGTTGAAATAAACCAGATTGTCCTTTAATGTCCCTCAGCTAGCAAGCAGACAGCCTGTACCGATGGTAATGACCTGTGTGTGTGTCAGGATCATTTATTGGCCTTGTTCACACGCATTGAAGCTTAAATTGGTTTATTACAAGAAAATAGAAAGGCAAAGGGAGCCTGTCATCACAGTCGATGCAAGAAAATAAAAGAAGTCAAACAGGCCAGGATTCTGTTATTTTTCACAACACAATGAATCATTCTCACATTACTTGTATTTTGTATTTATGCATAAGCATGTGCGCACACATACAGTACATGCATACAAGGAGATGCTGCAGTAGCTGTGGAATAATTATAGAGGGATCAATGTAATGTTCTGCCTTCCTGCTGTCAGCCATTACTGGCCTAATAAAGACACTGAGAAAATTAACATAATGAACTAGGCTCCAGGCTTTGTACACACACACACATCTGTGGAAATCAAACAGGAGAAAACAACCACCTCCAACACATACATTGAACACCACACAAACCCTCAGTCCATTACAGTGTGTGTCATGCTTAGCCAACAGTTTTCAGAATTATCTTCTCTACTGTACTCATGGGATCAGGCTAAACATTAACACACACACCCTCATACCATCATCCTCAGCTAACAGCTTGAGTGTGTGGGCGCGTTGTGTGTTTGCTGTTATCCCAAGGGCACCATAGTGACTACTTCTGCAAGTTTGTATGGCTAAACTGTCAATATACAACTATCTGTTTTATGCAAACTAAGCACACACACACAGACACACACACACACACAGGGCAGAGCCAAAGTTGTGTGTGATTTCAGTCATTCTGACTCCAGCCTTCACAAGGGTAAAACATTCATTATATGTCTTGGCTTCTCTCGCAGACACACACACGCACAGAGTAATGAATATGATCTCAGAGGGAGCTGCGAGCTGTTCCCCCATGCTGTGTGTGGGGAGTCAGGCTGAGGTTCAATCTCATTACTGTGTCTACTCTGTGCAGCACACCACAGTCTACACTGCCAACTACACCACAAGAGTGTGTGTGAGTTTAACGGTCTTTCTCACTTCAGCTCCTTTGTCTTTGATTTTTTTTCTTCTTTCTTACCCTCTCATGTCTCTTGAACATGAGGCTACCTATACTCATTTAAGAAGAACATTTCTCTTCACAGTTATGAAGCATGCATTGTTATTGATGTTAATAAACGACAATATGTTGTACATAGTGCTAAAATTACCAAATACTGTTGTTCACTGTTCTGTTCTTTCACCCCAAAACTCTGTTCATCAACTTGTTTTCACTGTACACTACCATTTCAGCACCAAACAACAGACACATAGATACTGCTTTTCTACCAAATGGCCTCTGGTTCTTCAACTGGTTCTGTATAGCATTCTTGGAACCTTGGTGCTATCTTGCAAACCAGCTCACGTTTCTACCAGTTTTGAGCGGAACCACTGTTATCAAGGTCTTTGATCTAAAGTCTTTGCTCATGGAGACTAAAACAGCCCCCAGCTTACGTTACTAAAACTGAGTGGAAACATTTACAAAGTAAAAAAAAACACATTCATTGCCAACCCAATCCCAAGTCTTTAGGGGGTGGTGACTTCAATAAGTCCTGGGCTTTTGTGTGAGTTGCAGGATGGCTCAACCCCAGTCACTGAAGAAAATTCCTTAAAAGTTTGTTGATGAAGGAAACATAATCATCATCCACACTCACAGTCAGCTGATGTTGTCCTGCAGCACAAGGCCTTTTCCAGAGTGATGAGCCGAAGGTAGCCTTACAGAGCCCGCACCATTTGATGATGTGACAACGAGCAGCATGAACACAGAGCAGCATGAAGCTGCAAGGACTCAACCTCAACATCCATTTTCAGTTTGAAAAGCTCTGTCCATGTTACAAAGTGGATCACTATATCCCAAGTTGGTTTCACTAAGGAGGACAATGGGAGGAGAACAACATTTCAGGTGAGGTATGTCTTTGACTTAATGTTAGGGGGCAGAGGTTTGTTAGCGGCCGTCTCACCAATGTTCAAATAACTATCTTGAATTATGAAATACCCAGAAATTTGGTAGGAGGAGTAGGCAGGGTTCTCCGATTGTCTGCCACAGCAAGACTATAATCAAGGATGTGTCATGAACAGAGGCTGTAGCACAATGCACTATTGAAGTAAACTAGCAGCAAGAAGGCAGATTGCATTGATTACCTGCAAGAAAAGACTATTATGTATATTCAAAACTCCAACCTATAGAATATGACAGGCACATTGCACTTTGGGTCCTGGAAAGACAGATGACAACAGATTTATGAATTTATGGTCTAAATCTCTAGTTTTAAGACTTCTTCAATTCAGCATGATGTTCACTTTGTAAATCAGATCCCATTTAGAGTTAAATACACAGTAAAGCAGGGTATGCTTTAGGGAGTGGCTGTTTCTGTCTAGTATCTCTGACTCCTTCAGTTTCTGTGTAAGTAAATTTTCACTTTTTTCCCACATAAAATTGTCTTGTTCAGCAGTTGCTGTACTTTAACGCAACTTGCTTAATACCAAGATAACTAAGTCCAACATTCCGAACTGAAGGCTTCATAACAGTAGTCCACAAACCAGTTGGTGACCATCATATGTGGATCAATATGTGAAAGGATGCGTTTGTTTATTAAAGAGGAAGAGAACAAGTGGAGAAGTGTTTGTTTAATGCACATTTATTCCATCCAACGTTGGACTCATCTCTGCCATGCTACAGAAGATGAATGAATTGTGACAGAGACTGGGCACTGATATACTTGTCATGGCACTGAGCCAGCTATTCTTGGACATTTGCAGGTTGCCAAAGGTTGTACACAGTGTCGTGCACATGATTATAGAGGGGCAGGGGCTCAAAGTCAGAACAGAAGGATTTGAGACATTTTAAGACCCTGTGAATACCCTGTAAAAACATGATTCTTAAGCAAGTTCTTAAGTGTCTTTTTTCTATGAGTTCTAATTTTCTATTTTTGATGGACATTAAAAATGTTTTTAGCTGATTTTAAACATACATCTATTCTGTCTGTGTGTTCAAACCGTTGGGACGCAATGAGAAACATTAAATTCAGAACGAGTGTAAGATTAAGACAATTTCCCACAACAGGGAAATTTAACCGCTGCGTTTAACCCTATCTTTACACACCAGTGAACACACACAATGCAAGGAGCAGCACATTTCACCCGGGAAGCAGCAGGGGGCACCTCAGCCCATGACCTGTCGGTCCTGGGATTCAAACCGGAGACCAGCTGGTTACAAGCCTGATTCTTTAACATGCAGGCCATGGGCTGCCTATTGACAAAAAAGAAAAGGTTCCCTAGTTTGAGCATTAGACATCTTGTCTTTGCACTTTATTCAACTGAATGAAGGTCATTAAGGATTTGCAAATCATTGGATTCTGCTTTTATTGTGTTTCTCACAGCGTCCCAATTTTTTGGTAATCAGTGTTGTATTTGAAGTTAGGACTCAAGAGAACAAGTAACATTTTTTTGTTTTAAATAATAATAATTGTTAAGTTGTTAAGACCATATTGGTGAGCTCTCATATATGCACCTCTCCTTTCAGTTTCTGTCTTTATTGTTTTTGTTTTGGCAGACTTCTTACAAGAGATTTCCCTCCCAGTCACTTTGGCTTCTTTTTCGTGTTTAATGAACACTCTAGAAAATTACCAATTACCAACATTGCCATGTGAACTTTATGAAATTCCTGCTGTTCTGTGAGAAATCACTCACACATTTAGTAAATATTTACATTTTTAGAGAAACCTGGAGAAAAAAAAAATGAAGTTAGGAGCCAACAGGCACTGCTGGTATGAAATAAAAGATTACTCTGACACACACATTATAAATACAAATAGAAAGGAGAAAAAATACACAGTGACTCATGTTTCTTTATATGTACAGTTGACATTTATAGAGCTAATACAAAACCACTGTGATACAGATCATTTATAAAAACTAAACCATAACAACGACAACATAAATAGTTCAGAATCCTGATCAGTAAAAATATCTTGGTCCCCTTCCAGCATCAGAGTTGAAGCTGAGGCAGTGACTGTGGATGGTGGTGGAAGATAAATGAATATTTTTATTGCTTCTATCCACTGCGAGACTGGAGCTCTTTCACAGGCAGGAGATTTAACCCAGCCGAGTTTTATACAAATAAATTAACTCTTCAGTCCAACACCCAGTGTACCCAAAATTCCCCCAACTGTTGAACACATGGGCCTTCTTAAAGGTACACCTACAGGAGTTTTACTGGCCTGGGATTCAGTGAGTGGTTGATTATCCCATGTTGTTTAAATGCTGTTTTGAGGCATTACAACCCCAACTGAATACAGTCCTGAGGGAATTATAAATACTTAGGATTTGTGGGATTTTTCTCCAGGAAAATAACATTTTAAAATACTGAACCTCAGCATAAACGCCGCATAAAATCTTACCAACAAACTCTGAACTGAACAACAGATCTTTGAATGTATTTCTAGCTGTTGCTGTCTGCAGAGGTTTGGTTCAATCTGTAAACTGTTGGAGAAAGCTTCTATTTCAACATAATCAGTCTGATTTAAGGACCGGTCACACCAGAACTCCTCTTTCAGGAGAGCAAGGCTTTTGTCAGTTTGCAAGCTCCTTTGCATGGTTGCTAATAGGTAATAGCACGAAGGTAACATATCATATAATATATAATAGTTTATTTATATAATTGATTCCATTCTCCTGTCAACAAATCCCTCAACCAGTCTCTGGCTGTTCCTTCAAGGTCAGCATGATCAAGATGATTTTTTATTGGTCAACAGTGTGAATTTCAGTCAAAGCTCAACGTATCAGATTACATCAGAACAACTTCGCCCTCGAGAGCGAATTCAGTAATAGTGCAATTTCCATTGGAATGAATAGACTGTAGCAGATTAAAATACTGATGTGACCGGGCCTTTAGTGGACATTCCCTTCACAGAAACAATAATTACATCCCACAATCTCTTCATTTTAGAAGGATGTTGTACATTCTGTTGTACTCTGCTCATGTTAATGTACATATTGTTTAAAATGTAATGTTACATTTGTTTATTGTTGAGGAGCAGCTCCAGTCGTGCTGGGAACACACATCATGCCACACAGTTACAAGCTACTCCTTTCTCCGTCTACTTTACATCTTGATGTGAGGAAATTGTAGCTGGGTTTATTTTGCACAGTTTATCCCTTTCCCTCATTTTTAAAATGCACACCATCACTGAAGAGGTAGGGACATCAATACCCAAAGTAAGGATGTGTCTAAACCTTTACCTTCTTGGATGCTATAAGTTATATATGTTTGGTGCTGGTCATATTCGGTTAGTTGTTCTCAGATTATTTTTTATGTGTGTGAAAGGCCCTTCAAAAACATAACTTTTTTCTTGAAAGTGGAAATAACAAAAATACAGCCTCTGTCTTGGGTCAGGTTAGCATCTTAAAATTGAGTCTGAAGGGCATAGGTACAGCCTGGGTTCAAGTCTTGGGTACAGAACTCTATAACAAAATTTTGGCCTGTATCTGAACACAGCCTTTATACCAAATGTATTCAATTTAACCTTTATTTAACCAGATAAAACCAATTAAGAAATAATCTCTTATTCACTGATGATCTGGCAAAGAAGGCAGCAAAGTTCCATTTTAAGTACATGTCGATTACATACATAAAAGTGACCCAGCATAAATCTTTGCTATTAGGCAAAGAGGAGGGTGTTTTCTCTCAGTTTCAGCAAATTTGTGATATTGGGCTAAGTAAGTTAGACTTTGAAGTTTAATTTACTTCTGTGTGGAGTTTGCATGTTCTCCCTGTGTCAGCGAGGGTCTGTAGAAGCCAATGAGAGCATTAATGGTTGACTGTGTCCATGTGTCAGCCCTTTAATAGTCTGGCAACCTGACCAGGGTGTACCCCGCCTCTCGCCAAATGTCAGCTGGGGTTGGCTCGACCCCACCCCCACGACCCGAGTTTGGATAAGGTAGATGAATGAATGAACGAATGAATGAATGAATGAATGAATGAATGAACAGACTGACAGGGGAGCAACAGATAGATATCCTGGTACAGCTGGAGGCTGCTCCACACATAGTGAGGAGACAGTGAATTCTATCCAACTTTTAGTTACAATGAGGTTAAAAGTGGTGTGTTGTGTGCTCCCAGCACTGGTTGTAAATTTTAAACTCATAGACTCAGAAATAGAGTCTGAATCACTGATATTTGGGTGAAATTCCAAAAATGACTGTCTACTGATATAACACTTTCAGGTTGAGAGGGTCATGAAAGGCATTTTCTTCACAGGTGGCAGCTCCGAAGAAAGAATTAATGCTGGTGATGAGGATGTTGGGCTGAGGCTTGTTTGAATACAGTAGCACAGTTCAGATGGGACAGGTGTAATGCTTGTGATGATATGAGGTAAGAATGAGTGAGTACATTAAAAGGATGATGGGTGTCCACCTCTGCTAGAGTGGTTTGGTGGAAGTTGAAGAAAGGTCCTCTCATTCAGCATCACACTGTACGGACTTCCTGTTCATGTCTGCCACACGCCTGCTGGGTTTGATCTTGTTTCTTTGTGTATATAAGCAAGTATGTCCAAGCATGTGTGTGTGTTTAGTGTGTAACAGAAAGTGTGTGTGTGTGTGTGTGTGTGTGTATTTGGTCTGTGGTTATTTTATTGCTACTGGGTGGAAACTTGTTAGAGTGGTCTCTTAAGAACTCGCTGCAGAAGACGGCTGCTTCCTGTTGGACAGATGTTTCCATTTCTAAAAGAACAAAGTTTCCCCCCCAAAAGCAACAATGTTCAACTTCTTTATATCACTGCTGATGTTTGTATTAAAATGTATCCTGTGTGTGTGTGTGTGTGTGTGTGTGTGTGTGTGTGTGTGTGTGTGTGTGTGTGTCATGGGATTTGGAGCTGCAGCTCCTCCTCCTCTTCGTCCATGTCACTGCTCGGACCGTCTGGGTTTTCAGGACTGAATCGAGCCGATCGCATCTTCCCAAACAGACCAGGACTCTGCTGCTGCCGCCGCAGTCTGGGAGAGGGAGAGAGAGGGAGAGAGAGAGAGAGAGAGAGAGAGAGGGAGGGAGAGTGAGAGAGAGAGAGAGAGAGAGAGAGAGAGAGAGAGAGCTTGCTGTTAAAATAGCATTCTGATGCTGAAGACTGACATCACCGCCATCACTGACAGATGTGACATGACACCAGCAAACATGACACATGTTTTGGTCCTGTCCCCATCTGCAAGTTTACTGGACAGCTATTTTTAAATATCTTGCACTAAATATGAAGTTGACGCCTAGTGCAGAATTGGCCATCTTTGGAGTATTATCAGACCCTCAAATGATTAGGAAGAACGATAGTATCGCCTTTGCATCCTTATTAGCACGAAGAAGAATTTTGTTGGAATGGAAGTCGCCGTTTGCCCCCAAAGCTTCCCTGTGGCTTAAGGACCTCAGGCTGTACTTAGACCTGGATAAAAGTAAATATAATCTGAGGGGAACACCTGAAAAATGTGTTCCTGTTTGGGGCTGTATGATTAGTTACATAGCTAAACTGAAGACACTACAGGATAAATGAAATGCTCACCTCTGGTAATTAACCTCTCACCATATTTCATTTCCCTTTCTGCCTCATTTCAACCCATTGACAATGCTACTTCTCTGTACGGTGTTATTTTCTGTGTACTCATTTATTTGTTTATCTGCTGACAGTTAAAAGGAAGGATGTGTATTATTTCTCACTTTTACTGATCTGTATCAAGACTATGTAGGACTGGGAAGGGGGAAGAGGGGGTTGTTGTTGTTTTTGGAAAAGGAAAAAGTCCTTATTTGTCATTGTATGTACTTTTGCTTGTCAAATTAATTAAAAAACCTATTTTAAAACATTGTGTTGAGGATTTACACAATTGCACACAAAGAAACAGCAAGAGAAAGGGAAGTCAAATAAAACAATTACGGGGGAACATACTGTACTTGGTGTTGTCATCCATTCATCAACAGGATTTAATGTACTATAAAATCTCACAGTGACCTGCAATGTAGTTATAACAGCATCAAGATGTAATAAGAGAGGGGGGGGCTAGCGAGCAATGAAAGGGTAAGCTGCACCTCCAGATAGCTCGTCGGAAATCCGTTTAAAACTGAACAAAAACGCAAAATTACTGAACGTTACCCAATTTGAAGAACATAAACGCAGCAGGATTCACGGGACCATAATATTCTGCTCATATTTCACAATGGTTAAACCGAGAGGCAAGAAGAACGGGATGAACATGGATGAACCCTCTAATAAGACGGTACTCGAGGCCATCGGTGCTTTAAGCACACAGGTGAACCGGATCAAATCAGAGGTCTGTGCTACCATAGAAAACCGCATCACAGAAGTTTCTGCTACCATCAGGGGCGAGATTTCATCATTAAGTGAAAATGTCCAGAAGTCTATTTCGGAGCTGAGAGGCATATCAGTTGTGCACGAAGCCGCTCTTAAAGAGCTAGAAGAAAGCGCTTCATCCCACTCCGACATGCTTTCCACACTGCAATCTACAGTGGACCATCTGACAACGAAACTTAAACACCTGGATGAAAAATGTGAGGACCTCGAGGCGCGCTCGAGGAGGAACAATATTAGGATCATAGGAATACCGGAGGGAAAAGAAGGACCACGGCCCAGAGATTTCATCGCACAACTCCTAACCGAAGCGCTGTCTCTGCCGGAGGAACCGCTGATTGACCGGGCACACAGGATAAACCGCCAGAAACCGAAACCCGAAGACCCCCCGCGTCCCTTCATCTTAAGGCTGCATTACTACCATGTTCGTGAGGAAATACTACGCAGGGCCACAGAAAAGAATAACCTGGAATACCAGGGGCGGAAAATATTCATATTTCCGGACTTTCCTTCTTCTGTGGTCAAGCAGAGAGCTGCATTCACTAAAGTTAGAGGAATGTTACGGGGAAGATCAGACGTCAGATACGGACTGGTCTATCCGGCCAGACTGATGGTGACGCATGGAGGAGTGAAGATGTCATTCACCGACCCGAAGGAAGCTCAAGATTACGCCGAGAAACACTTTGGACAGCCACAATAGACTTTGACATCTAACGGGACACAACAGGCTGCCCGACCGAGTGGAAAACGAGCCGCATACAGACATTCATATTCCTGAACGGAGGGCTACGAGAGGACACTGACTGTCGGTGAGATGTCACCGATGTGGTGAACTGCTGGTACTCTTTCCTCTCTCTCTCGCCCTCCTCTCCGCCCTTCGCTCGTTTGTTCGCGGAGAGAGTAATGGCCTGCATTTCCGAATGGCATATGTTTAATGTGTTGAATCTGAACAGGTGAACCGCCCCAGCAGATATGCATACTGGTTTCATTCCCCGAAATTCAGGGTAGGACTGTGTTACAGTTAAATTGTTTTTAAGCTACAGTGAAAATGTTTTTGTTATATTCAAACTTAAGACATTTGACGAGCTATCTATTTTGAGAAACGTTAGTTACTAAGGTTAACAAGGGTTAACAGTAACAGCTCAGGGAAGTATTAGATTTTGGTTGGATTATTATTATTATTTTTATCTTCTTATTACGTTTTGAACACTTCCCGAAGTACTCTCGCGCCATACCCGTTTGGTACTGGCTAGAAATGTTTTCGTTTTTGGTCTACTCAGTTTGTTCAAGGGGATTTAAGGGAGTTAATGGGAAGGGAGAGGGAGGGATGGGACTTAGGCGTCTAGCTACTGTAAAATCACAACCTGAAGGTGGACTAATTGAGACAGATATTTACTCAGCTTTTTTCTGATATGTCAACACAAAATGATCTATATACAAGAGAAAGGGGAGGTCTAATTTTTAGCTAGCTGGAATGTGCGTGGACTAAACAACCCGATAAAAAGGGGTAAAATCTTTGCTCATCTTAAATCATTAGCGCCAGATCTGATATTCTTACAAGAAACCCATTTGAAAAAGGACTCTCATACCAGATTAAGGTGTAAATGGATTAATAATATTTTCCACTCATCTTTTAATGCTAAAGCGAGAGGTACAGCGATCATGATAAGGAAAGGCGTCCCCTTCATCCACAAAGACACCATCTCTGATAAGGAAGGTCGCTTTTTGATTGTAACTGGGGAAATATATTCTACACCTCTCACCTTGATGAATATATACGCTCCGAACATAGACAATCCATCATTCTTTCAGAAGGTGATGTCTCTTATACCAGATTTGTCCCAAACTAATTTAATTATCGCAGGAGATTTCAATTGTGTGTTAGATCTGTATTTAGATCTTCCACTCGGAGAATGGAGAAAAGCAACTCAAGTGTCTTTCTTAATACATTTATCAACAATACTAATTTGTCTGACATTTGGAGATCTGCTAATCCGACTGGCAGGGATTACTCCTTTTACTCGGCAAGGCATAACTCATACAGCAGGATAGATTATTTTCTTATAGATTCAAAACTGATGCCATAAGCAGTAAATGCGAAATATCACAACATTCTGATCTCAGATCACAGCCCCCTCACGTGCACTTTGAATATTTTAAACATGGCGAAGCCGCAGACAAACTGGAGGCTAAACCCTCTGTTATTAACCGAAAAAGAGTTCTGTGATTATTTAAAAACTCAGATATCCCTCTATTTTGATACTAATGACAATTCAGAAACGACCCCTTCTACTCTCTGGGAGGCATTCAAAGCTTTTCTTAGAGGCTCTATTATTTCATTTGAAGCATTCAGAAGGAAAAGGAACAAGGCTAGGTTAATTGAACTAGACAACCAAATTAACCTTCTGGATAAAGAGAATGCCCAGACTCCTTCCAGTGATTTACATAAAAAAATATCAGCCTTAAAATATGAATATAACAAGATACTCTCGGCAAGGATTAGTAAGGCATTTTTGTATACTAAACAGAAATATTTTGAGTTTAATGACAAGCCACACAGACTCTTAGCCCGACAACTCAGAAAACAGGAAAATGATCGCACAATACATAAAATTAAATCTGAAAAAGGTGAGGTTCTCATCAAACCCAAGGATATTAACTATCGGTTTCTCCAATTTTATAAAAACTTGTACACTTCCAAAAATGATACAGACTATGTAGCTATGCAGAATTTCTTAGATAAATGTAATCTCTCTCAACTAGATGAACACGAGTCGGCTCAGCTGAACTCTGAAATTTCTATTGAAGAAGTTAAAAAAGCCATCACTTTACTTAAAAGCAATAAAGCCTCTGGCCCTGATGGCCTCCCAGGTGAACTGTATAAAAAATTTAACGAAACTCTTTGCCCTTATCTACATAAGGTGTTTACTCAAGCCCACACCGATGGTGTCCTACCTCCTACCTTAACAGAAGCAGTCATTACTGTTATACATAAAAAGGGTAAGGACCCAGAAGAAGTAGGCTCTTTTCGTCCTATTTTCCTCTTAAACCAAGATGGGAAATTATTTTCTAAAATTTTAGCAAATAGATTGAGCCCCTTTTTAGAGAAATTAGTGCATCCAGATCAGACTGGTTTCATACCTGGCAGAAATTCTTTTTTCAATCTTAGACGATTATTTAACATCGTGTATGCTACAGACAGACCATAAGAAGAGTTAGCCATTCTCTCACTCGATGCTGAGAAGGCATTTGACCAAGTTGAGTGGCCTTATCTGTTTGAAATTTTAAAAAGATTTAATTTTGGGGAAAAATTTATTTCAATGGTAAAACTTCAATTAATTGAAACCTTCAAATATTTTTGACTGATTTTTCAAGTTGCACCAACCTGCATTGCCATCCGCAGAGGGTTTCTTTACTGATTACTGTATCTCATCCATGAGGTCAATGTATTGGTCAGTCAAAGGAAGGGGTATAACCAATGGGGAGGTACAAAGATCAGTACTGAATTCTGTTCATCATTGAAAGTATTAAATGGTATTTAAATACATGAAAAATGCATGATGAAAACTGACAACTAAAGTAACTGACATGGGTTCATTTATGCAGAGGACAAATGGAAATAGCAGGGAATATGTGACCTCCATGTTGATTTCAATCAGCCACAAAATGAAAAAAAAAAAAAAAAACTAATTTCACCCTGAGCTGTATGCATTTCCAATTGATTTAAAAAGGCAATGACTATTGATTTTTTTTTTTTTAAAGATGCAAGCTAGATGTATTATGAAGCAGAATACACTTGATTCTAGTCAGGGTCATTTTTTTGTCTTGCAGCACTGGTTTCCCTGAACACACGAGTTGTCAGCATGGTTGGAGGCATGAAGGCTTCAGCTCTCTGAAAGCAAGTCACTTTTAATCCTCTTATGCTTTTCAGTTGGTCTCTTCCCTGCTCCAAGACTGTTTGAAGACCCTGCAGAGATGCTAATCACATATTTCAACTCATTTTCAACACAGCATCTATGTTTGCATCCCTCGGTTCTGTAGAAACCTGGTGTGTGAAAAGGTGTGAAGCTGAACAAGAAATGATTCTAAGTCACATGACCAAAACCTAACCACAGTGAATAGCCCTGCTGCAACAAACAACTGGTCTGATTTTCGAGTTCATAACTTTGCACACATAATGAAACAAGCTCTAATGATTAAATAGAAAGTGTGGAAATAGAAAGAAGAGGAGATTTTTCTACGTATTCCGGTTGTAATAAGTTGACTGAGAGGAAAGTTTTGATGATATTTGAAGAATTTTGGTAGAGTTTTTATTGAGTTGATGTTTATTTGGGGAACAGTTGATCACCTTAAATGGATATGCGTATGCATATATGTGATGCTGCATCCACAGCAATGACTGATGCATACAGTACCAACAGGAGACAGAACCAGCATGCTACTGTTCCTTAGCCCTCTGGTGTAACAACAAACCAACTCTGCTGCATTGGCACATTCTGTTTAGTTAATTTAGTCTGGTGTGAACTGGACTGAGACAGCTTTAAAAGGTCTTCTTCCTAACAAGCTGTGGTTAATTGTGGTCAGATAGAATACACAGTGTTCATAATGCAGGATGACATTCACCAAAACTGTCCAATGGATGAGCTACCAGTCCCACAGTAATATTAATATAATATTTCTGTTCTTGTACTGTCTCTGCCCATCTGGCATGATTCATGACAAGGGATTGATTTACAGTCAAATAATACTAACAGTGCTCATAAGTAGTTATCCTACATTAGCAGTAATATACTCAAAAGAAGTGTAACAGTGACACCTGAATTTGACTATCCCATGTGGGTCTTTACAGTGCTGATGATGCAGAATGACAGTCACCTAAACTTGCCACTCGATGAGTTACCTGTCTGTTTAATGCCTCCTTCACACTACCTGACTTTAGCTGTGATTATCCGCTCGCCAACAGTTTCTGGAGTTCCCCGACAAATGCACCAGATCAGAGGCAAATCATCATTGGCTCAGTTCTTGCTCCTGTGAGGGAGCTCACAGGTTAATGTGTGAAGTGTTCACAGACAGAAGAGAGGCTCACCAGTGTGTCACCAACACTTTACCAATATGGGCTTAAATTTGTCTCAATAATATGAGTGATCTACAAATAGTCCTTGATTTGCACACTTGTTTTGCTATCCACAAATACAAATTTCTCATTTGTAACTTGTATTTTGGTTTTTACAAATACGTGTGGATTTGTAAATATATTGTGTATTTGTAAAAACCCAATTTTCAATTTGTAAAAACAAAAAAGACATTTGTAAGACTGAATTGTGTTTGTGAGGTGTGACTCTGCATTTGTGAATCATCAATCACACACACGCATCTCTTTCCTCAAAGACGCATTTTTGAGACGTTCTTGACAAGATCCACACATATTCACAAACAAATAGCTTGTGATTCACGAATGGCCCGCCATAGGATTTGTAACTTGTGTGTTGGTTTTTACAAATAAATGTGTATTTGTTAAAAAAAAATAAATAAAAAAAAGGCATTTGTAAAACTGAAAATCCTGCTTGTGAAGTGTGATTCAGCATTTGTGGAACGCCAATCACACACGCGCATCTCTTTCCTCTGTGACGTATTTTTGAGACATTCTTGTCGAGAAAATCCACAAACACACAGTGATTCACAGATGGCCCGCGCTCCTCAACAGTAGGTGGCTGTGTTGTTATATGCATTGATGGAGCGATGGTTTGGACTCTGCTTAAGGTGGACCTACACTTAAGTTTCGATTTTGCGGTAAAGCCAATGCCACATAAGCAAAACTATTTTTCCCTGCCCTAAATTACATTAGCACCTATACCGTGAAAATAAAATTAAAACAATGATAACACTATCCCGACTGCGCTCGTTTGGTTAAATGTTTAATTACCCTGCGCGGCCACCAGAGCAGAGAGGAAAGAGTTACTATTTGGGCATAGCTCGAGTAAGCTGTGCATGTAAACGTACTAACTGACAGTTACAACAACACGACCTGCTCCAAAAGACAGTTCAGACTGTGGGAATTGTGTTTTGGAGCAGGTCTCTTTCCTCTCTGCTCTGCGCAGGGTAATTAAACGTTTAATCAAACGGGCACAGTCGCGATATTGTTATCATTGTTTTCATTTTATTTTCACAGCATGGTACAATTCCTGAAGACGTATTTTCTCTCATGTGTGGCCAAAGTTGTCCGAGTTGGTCAAGAAAAAGGTTATGATGTGCAAGTGTTTGAAAGAGAAAAAAAAAATCAGAATTACAAAGTTCCGTCATTTTTTGACCAGCATGTCTGAACCAGTAATATTTCATAGTAAGCTGGATCTACAGACTGTCACTGGTTAGTCACAAAATGTGAAAACCATGACGTCATGACACCCGATTACAAGACAAGTTGTGTCGTTTGAACTATTCTAACATCTTTTCATTTATTTGTTTCTTCCACCTTACTATTTCCTTCACAACAACGCCTTCTAATCTTTACACCTTGTTTCCCTCCAATCTTCCTCCCTGTCTTTCCGCTTCACTGACCCTCAGTCTCTTTCTCTTTGTCTTTCTCTCATTCACTGTTCACTCTTGTCAGAAATGTGCCAGTCAGCAGGCCGGGTCAGGGTCAGATCAACTGGTAGATAAACCATCATACCATTTGGACCACAACAACATCTCAACTACTAAAAGCTTTTCTATTGAGCCTTCAAACACTCAGCAAAGTGAAAGACAAGGATGATTATCAATCAGAGGAAGACAGGAGGAGAGAGGAAGAGAAAGTCAGGAGGGGGAAGGCAGAGGCAGAGATAACTGCCATCCATTTGTTTCAAGCTGTGGTCACTCTCTCAATAGGCAATGAGGAGGATCGATAGCTTTCGCAAAAACACCTGCAGGAGCAACAGTGTGGCCACGATGCACCGGATCATGTTCCACAGACAGAAACATGAGCAACCGCTGACGGAAAGGCAGTGTGTGTGTGTGTGTGTGTGTGTGTGTGTGTGTTTGTATGTGTATCAGGGGACCTTGTGGTTGCCAGACAGTTTAGTGCTGAGCCGCTTTGGAAAACCCAGCACTTAAAATAGTGTAATTTAGCATTTTAAAGGCAGGTGTGATGGACATTTCAATGGAATCGCTACAGTCAGTGGATTCGCTATTCGGGACAAAGGTTAGGAGCAGTCAGCACTGCCAGGACACTGACAACCGGAGCCTCACACAAACCTACGGGTGATATCACAGAGACCATGTCCATATTTTACACTGTATGGTCACCAACACTGTAAGAAAAATCACTAGGAGGGCATAATGCATAACCCCTGCATGGTCCCTCACTGCATTCAAACACCACTCACTGTGTTAATTACTTTACCTTTGCCCACTTGTCCTCTGAGAGATTCACTTTCACTTGTTGAAAACTTGAAGGTTCATACTTTAGGAACACATATCTGTGATAAAATATCCACATTTGCTGAACAATGACAATGGCCATGAGATATGGTTTACAGCTAGTGTTGGAATACTTTAGAACAAGCACAAACAATTTAGCACTGCTCTAACTTCAGCTAGAGGGGTTTAGGGGAATCACAAGAGACAGATAAAGGAAGAAAGTTCAACAATGATGCAGTACTGGCCGAGATATCCTAATAGTCACTAATACAGGTCAAGTGCCAAAACAATGGATCTTATATTTTGCATAATGCAACTCAAACTTTCCTGAGACCTTCCTGCCTAGTAAATAGTACGGTTGCACATCTCTCTGTGATAAACGATTCGATTCGCATCTCTATCCACAGGTTACCATACGATTCAAAAACGATATACTTTAAATCACAAACCGTTTCTATTCGAATCGATACAGTGTAAGAACGATACGATTTGATTTGATTCTATGGTTAATATTTGTTGTAGATATTTTATAGTGTGTCACTCACAAGTTTAATATTTTATTTATCTTCTGATTCGCCATGGAGTTAAAAATTTGTTTTATTGTGGGTCTGAACAACAAAAAGTCCACAAACATATTTCTAAATTTATAATAAATTAAAAGAAAAATCGTTCCAGAACCTTTCTTTCCTTTCATGATCTGTTATTTACACCATTCAGATTTATTATGGATACTATTATAATAAAAAAACAAAAAAAACAGTAGAGAGTCTGTCTGTCAGCAAGAAACACTTATCCATCGCCCCACGTGAGGCTGATCATTCCTGAGTGTAGGTTTGATCTGAGTGACATCATTTACATTTTCCCTTTATCATCTAACCTAATAAAACATTGCCAGGTGTTCAACGGACACAATCATTTTCTGGGATATTAAATAATGAATTTATCACCAGGATTGTCTATATACAGACGCAAATAATAAATAAATAAATAATATTAAGGCATTCCCGTACCCCTGAGCAGGACACAGTTCACAGTATAAATACAGACTGCAGCTTGTTATTCATGTGCAGCTGTTTGTTAAACAGAGAAAACACTTATTATTATTAGTGCAAGCTGTTAAAGCGACTGACAGCTGTGATCCGCTGCCACCGTCATTAGAAACAGACGTCGATTCACGTGACGCTTCGGAGGGAAGGACGTCCAATGTCTCTTAAAATGTTTCGCGAGTGACGCAAATGAACGGCGCAAGTGAGGGAAGTGGGAAAACAAAATAAGAGACTTGGGAGAGACTGGTGAGACCTATGGAGTTTCTCACGGGCAGCTTCAGCTCCAGCGTTGTTTTAGAGACGCTGACGCAAACTATAAGTGTGTGAAGCTGCCAATCGATTCCAAGTCTTGCGATACCCGATCCATGGCTCAAGAACCGATTAATCTAGGAATTCATGGCTGATTTGTATTGATTGGGGAGGCTGCTAGAGACGCAGCCGTATATATCTCACTTGTTAAACCGAATATCTGGTCGCATCGATTCCCAAGTAACCCCAGTAAATAGCCACATCTTTCAAACTCCTCGGCCAAAGTTCAAATAAATATTCCAAAATGACCCTGATGACATCATTCGGCCTGGTCTCAATTACCTTCATATGCAACTCAAGTGCATTGCCACTTACGTAGTGAGGAAAACATACTTTCCCCACACAGGTGGTTGGGCTGACAGAAGGGTACAGGACATTCACCCAAGAGAGCAGTGGTCACGTCCTCATTGTAAACAAATGTTGACATTGAGGTTTTTACATAAACCTAATCAATCTGTGACCACTTCACAAAGTTAACCCTGTGTTTAAGATGGCAACTGTAATTTCGGAGAATAACATGTTTCCCTTGAACGTGACGTGACGTGATTGAGAATGCAGTTTCATTGTATGGGAATGTAGCATTTATGAGACAGGATTGCATCAACAGGGAATAAGTAGTACTCTACTCTACACACACACACACACACACACACACACACACACACGCGCACACACACACACACCCCCTCTACAAGAACACACACAGATTTGTGTCAGTCTCTGAAGCGGTTACCATGCCGACACGCCTGTCACTCCTCCACAGAGCAGAGCAACAAGAGAGCTCTCTGTTACTAGGGTAACCTGCGACTGGGAGCTCTGCGATTGGTTGCTGGGTGCCGGAGCAACGACGTGGAGAAAATGGAGAGAATGCAGAGGGAGAGGCAGAGAGTAAAGGAGCTGAGGACTGTGCAAAGCTGATAGAGTGGGAGAGACAACACACACACATACACACACATAGATCAGAAGAAACTAATCTCTAAATAGTAAGAGGAGTGAGTGCTAAGGCTCACAGTGACACACACACACACACACACACACACACACACACACACACACACACACACACGAACAGTGTGGCTTTTGAATAACCCTTTATGGTTATGGTAAGTGTGTTTGAGAGTGTGATTGCCAAACATGGCACCACTCATTCTTATGGTACAAAAATTATCTTTTTTTTCTAAGAAAAAAGTGTATTTGTGGATTTTAATGACAAGATGCTGATGTAGAATATCTTATGGTGCTTGAATCCTTCAGTGAAAAAAAACAACTGAATTCTAAAGTTTTACAAGGAGAAATACAAAAACAAATCTTTTGGTGTGTGCTGATCAGGCAGCCAAAATAAATGTGATGGTATATTTGTGAAGTGCCAGGACTAGCAGCAGTAGTAGTGATGTAGTGACACAGTTATCGATAGATGGTAGGAAATAGACTGTCAGTAGTGTTGGTAAAAAAAATGAATCAGTAGCTCAGTATGTAGCTTGTCTGTAGCCACAGCCTCACATTCTGAGTCTGACACTGACAACAGCTCTCAGCTTCTCCTGCTGGGCCTTTACATATTACAAAATACCTGAAATATAGTTAGAAACTCACTTCAGCACTGTGTGAGAAAGTTTAGCTGTAAGCAGCGTGAGTGGTAACTGACTGACACGTGTTTACCCCTCAGGGTTTATCATAGCTGCATTAAAGTTCAGTATACTGAACTTTATCTGACTGCTCGATTTCCATATGTGAATTGTGTATATATTCTCATGAAAACCTTAATTTGAAACATAGTGACACGAGTACCCTTCTGCTAGCTTTACCGGACTGTCACTCAGATGATTTGATCCAAACATTTTAAGTAATAAAAGGAAACAACATTTTGTTTTCTCATGATAATGAGTAAAGTACCTCATCATCTCGGGATAACAAAATGTTTTCCTTCTTGTTTCTCTCAAGCTCGCCTGTTCTCTGCTTTGGTATTAGGGCTTCAGGGCTCGCCACATTCTTATGCTCGAGTTAAACAACAGACTCAGTGCGCTGAGTCAGGGGATACTATTCCTGGCTGCCTCAAGTTTCACTGCTACAGTTTAGTTGATCATTATACTACTTGCAGTTCATGTGTTCTTCCTGCCCATATCTGAAATAATTCTCATGCTATGCTCACTGACAACAAGTTTGCCTCCAAATATGCACATGGGTGAGACTGCTGAACACTCAGCGGATATTCCACTGGCTGAGAACGTTTGTAGTTTGGGTCATTAATGCTGACTGATGTCACTGGCACTTACCAGGATCAATATAGTTCCCATTAGAAGTAGAAGCGATGACAGCTGTTTGTCAGATTTGATCATTTGAAATTCACTCAACCAGCCCTGGATGGATTTTTACTGATGCACTGCAGACAGGCATCACGTTTGTCCCTAAGCCTCCATTACAAACAAGCCATGCGAATGTATATTGTCAAGTAGGGGTTTGATATAGGAAATGACATGGAATGTAATACCAACGGTTGCTCTGCTTTAAAGTACAAACATCATTTTCACAAAACGCATTTGGTGAAGGATAATATCTAAAGAGATACCCAGGGAAGTTAGATTCACCTTTGTTCTCGCCTGTTCAAAACCCTGCTCAGGAGCAGTGAATCTGTGTGTGTGTGTGTGTGTGTGTGTGTGTGTGTGTGTGTGTGTGTGTACTGTCCTTATAGTGAGGACCAGTCATAACTAGTTTTGGAGGACATTTTTTGGAATTGCAGACATTTTGGCCAGTCATCACGTTTTAAAGGCCTGTTCAAGGGTTAAGAGTTAGTTTTAAGTTTCAGGTTACAATAAGGTTTAGGTTAGGTGTGTGTGTGTGTGTGTGTGTTTGTGAGTGTGTGAGTGTGTGAGTGTGTGTGTGAGTGAGTGAGTGAGTGAGTGAGTGAGGGGGGGTTGTTTTATTTTATGTGAATTTTCTTACCTTGACTGTAAGTGTTCCAGTTGTACTTGCAGGTTCTCAGTCTGCTCCACCTGCTCATCCAGAGACCTCTGCAGCTTCCTGGTTTGGTTATGAGACTCATCCAACTGGATACACAAAACACACACAAACACAGGAGCACTTATTTCTAATAGGCCATTACATAAGTCTCACTTAACTATTAATTGAGGATGACGGCTTCTGGGTTGATGGTTACATGGGAGAGTTTTCTGAGGGTAACACCTGATGTCTTTGTTATGTCTGTACATCACTGTGGTGGTTGACGCTACACAAGAAACAACAAGGACTAAATGCTTGTTATTACTGCAGATGAATATGTGGTTGGCTAGTTGGTTAACAAAATACTAACTTGGTCTGCCAGCTTGTTGCCACATAAGTAGCTCCAGAAAAATAGCTGATCCACTTATTTCTGTTTACTTCTCTCAGAATCAGAAGAGATCTGTTAATTTTGTCTTTTGTTGTCCAACTGTTGGCTGGTTTGTGTGATTGATTTTAATTGGTGGAATAGTCAGAAGCTAAAGGTATTCAATAAGTGGACAGCAGCATCTACACATACACAGGTTCATGTAACACCATGTCCCTACCTCATCCTCTGCCTGTCCTAACTCTTTCTTGAGCTCCTCCACCCTCAGTCGTAGCTTTTTGACCTCTGCCTCGTGGCTCTCCACCCTCCGGTTGGCGTGGGCGAGCTCTGCTGTCTTCTCCTGGAACTGCTTCTTCAGCTTAGAGTGAATGTGGCGAAGGTCAGCAAGCTCCTAAAGACAGAGCAGACAAAGAAGACATGCTCAGAGACTTGTGTTCCTTTGACTCATTTACGAAGGAAAAACATTAGCTGATTAATCAGTTTGTAGCAAATATTTGCTGATCTCTGATGTGAAGATTTGCAAATGAACAGTAATTCAAAGCAGGGTTCATTCACAAAAACAATTATCTCTGTTATATTAACCTTCTTAACTTGTTTGTGTGTGTAGGCCAGGGAATATATGTCAAACTGCTGTTGGGTTATTTTGATTAGAAATCTAAAGCAACCCAACTGTGTACTCAAAAGATTATTAGTCAAACTGTTGTTTGTTCATTTATTTTAAGAATTACTTTTATCTGTTTATAAGTTGCAGTAATAATAATTTATTAGGAAAACTACCTCCCCATACATGGAGATAAGAAGATACACACTTTATCTGTCAGGAATAAATCACATTGTCACAATCATTTCATGGAAAGAGGTAAAAAATATTTTATTCCAACTTCATGAGTGAATGTGTATATACAGTATATGTGATAAACATTTTAATACAGCTCCCTAAAGAGGAACTTAACACCCCATCTCAGCTTGTAAACACCTGCTTTACATATTAGAAAAAAGGTATTCAATTTTGGGTTTGTGGAGTACCAGGGAGTGTCCTGGTTTTCAAGGACAAAATAACTGAATTTTCTCAGGAAAATAAATAACTGCTACAATGATCACGTCAGACCGGGGCCACATATGATTGATAGAATAAGGAAGTTACTGCACATATAATTTATAAAAAATGATTTATCCTTGAAATTTACGACTGTAACATGTACAATTCTCCCTGATCAACAAACCAATGGAGACAACAGCCTAAATCACATTCTGGCATTTATGTACTGAAAATATATTTAAAAAGAAAAGAAACAGGAAAGACATGGGAGAAAGAACTGGAGTTCTGAAAGCAGTCAGCACTTCACTTTCTGTTCGTCTGACATACAGCTCAGCCTGGTTGAACTCGTACACTTTGGGTTATGAGAAATACTTAACATATCCATTAGAAATTAGGCTGTCAGTGATGAAGGAAGCACTAAGAGGTGAAAGATTCACTTAAGCAAAGTCAGATTGTTTTCTATTATGACAAAAGTTTGCTGTTGTACAGCAAAAATACCACCGTTCCACCAAAACAAACCTGGTTCTAGTTCTGGGTGGTTGCTAGTGCTAGAGAGGCTCCTCGTTACATCGGCATAGTACTGTTTCCCATCGGACGCCTTTTAGGGGTGAACTTGCCGTGAGAATGTGCGGACCGCTCTGCAACCTTTCGAGGTGCCGTGAGAATGTGCGTTGGCACAGCAAACTTTTGTTTGGTGGAAACTACTGTCTTTTATGCTCTATTTAAAACGTGTTTCATATCTAAACTCAAAGTACACACAACTGGCATTATTTTTTATAGTTTATAGCTCTCGGAAAATGGAGGGAAAATGCCGTTTTCCACCATCAATAACCCGTTCTAAATAGGAGGGGATAGATTATTATTTTTTCATCTATTATAATATTTTAGACTTCACCTGCGTACTGCTGCTTACTTGTGCAATGATAGTATGTTGAAGTCTATATGTTTTGATGTTATGATTGTATATTTTTTTAAGTCTATATATTCTGCTATTTCCACTATTTTTATATACACCGAATTTCCCTCCGGGGATCAATAAAGTACTTCTGATTCTGATTATGGAGCGCATACATTTTTCACAGTTAACCTGCTTTAATTACTGTGTCAAAGTCCCAATCGCCGATTGTTTCCCCTTTGGTTGAACATGGAGATGTTAACGCTACAGTTGCACAGCGATCCATGACGCTCAGATCCCTCTACCCGGAGAAAAAACGTGTGTTGGAAATCCTTTCAGAATAAGTCAGGTGTGGTGCATATTTGATCCGGTATGTGATGTTTAACTGGGACAACAAGTTAAGTGTGGCATATAAACTGATGCGTAAAACGTTTTTGGCACGCATTACGCACTGGCAGCTCTAAAGGCTCTGACGAAATTAAATAACAGTGGAGTTTAGAAGGAGCATGTGTTGAGGGACCCTTCAGCCATGGTGCAGGTCTCTGATCCGGCTGCATTAACAGCCACAGTGACACCTTGTTGCTGATCCCAGAGCTGAGGCAACAATAACCTCATTTTTCCTGCCTCCACCTCGGAGATCACCACGTCCACCTGGCGCGCAGTGGCAGTAAGTTGATTTGCCGTTGTTTTGTCATTAATCAGCGGGCATGCCGGCGATTTATAGTCATTTGCATGTCATCTGCGTATTCATTTTCGGGAGGAGCCGGGGCGTGGTTGGTGGCTCGTGCATGTGCGCTCAGTTCCACGCTGGTTGGGATGTATCAAGGAAAGGTACGCTGAACCTGGCGTAAGCAAAGTTTGATACATGTGGAGGTGAGTTTGCGTACGTACTTTCCTAGTTTTGGGAGTACACCATCTTTTAGTATGAAAGCTACGCACTCTTTAATACATGAGGCCCCTGGTCAGTAACCCAATTCGCTCTGGATTTCCACACCTGACTCATTTCATCTGTAAGTCTATTTAGCCTACCTATCTTTCAGAGTTTTAAAGTGCGCTACAAGGTTTGATGTTCCAATAATATTCAAATAGTTTCAGTGAATATCAATATTGCATGCTAAGCATTATGTTGCATTACTATGTAATTCAGGGATGACATTCATGTTGCTTAGCGTAATGCCCATAATCATTTGATATGAGATACTTACATGCAATATAGTCAGCTAATTGGGTTTATGTTAATGTACTTTTTCGCAGCATACTGCGTAATGTGCTATCTCACGATTAGCATGCTAACGAATACATACTTCCTGCGGGCACTGCACTAGTCTTTGGTAAACACAAGATATAAAGTGGTATTTTGCATTATACATTTTTTGAGAAACTTAGTTTAAAGGTATGTCACCAAAATGAGTGAACAAAATTGCTTGAGTGTTAGTTGACAAAAACTTTCTTTAGCTGAGGACAACCCTAGTTGCTCCTGGCTTTGCAGGCCTACACTGACATCCAAGCAAACCATGACCAATCTGACAGATCTGTAACAACATCCAGGACGTCCTGATGAGACTCATGTGGGTGTAACGGCCTCTAAATGAACATGTCTACATGACCGTATTCCAAACCGTTACAAATCGTTTTTTCATATGTTTTATTAGGCTGTAATTTTAGGGAATTGTGGTTGTGGTGAGGTTTGAGTCAACAAAAAGCTCCATTCCACAGGTTTGCATTAGCATTAGCTGAGGAGAGACTGCACTTGGTGCTAATGGCATCATCAATAATGCACCACTGTCACTCACTGCACTTTCATGTACTTTGACGGCGTTGATTCAGCCTCTCTCTCTGCTGTCTCACACCTAATGGCTCCCCAGACAGAGCCGCTTCCAAGAAAGCTTTTCTACGTTTATACGACGATACAATGGAGAGAAAGCGATATCTACAGGAACAATAAAAGACAAGCCCAGATCAAGGAGTGGGAAATGCCCGTTACTTATTTATTTCTTAATGTCTGTATTTTCCCACCCTTTATCTTTATTATGTATTAAATATTTGATTAATTTAGCTATGAACATAGGACTAGCTTTATATTCTTGAGTTTTGTCTTATTTATTCTCACTGGGAGTGCAACATAGAGCTGAGATACAGAGTGTCGAAATAGAAGAGGAACTGCTGCTTTATTCATCCAAATAATAATAAATTCCTATGGAGGTGGTGTGTAGACTCCCTTCCCCCCTCACTGAATAATTACCTGATAATCAAGGCAAAATGTCTGAATGCCACACAAATACCAGTGTAACCCAAGAGCCAGATCAAACAAAGAGAGCGGCGGGGTGATGCAGAAGGGAATAATTAAAATGAGGGGGTGGGGTCTTGAGAAGAAGACAGGGATGAAGGGATGAGGAGCCAGATGAGGAGACATGGTGGGGGGAGGCAGTAATTGGAGGGGTTGTTTTTACAAGACAATAAAGGTAAGAACAAAGAAGAGGGACAGACTGAAGATTGAACATGAAAAAAAGAAACGTATTAGTTCACCAACATGACTGACACCAAAATAAATGATAAAATAATTCAAATAAAATAAAAATTGTATTTTCCATTTGTGTGTAAGACAAAATTCAAATACAAATTTTCAAAATCCAATGAAAACGTTCTTCTATGACTGCTTCATTTCATTTCATAGCATAAAAGCTAAAATTTGCACAGTCAATATTGCAGTTTAATATGGACATTCAATTTAAATGTTCTTTTTGATAGCACACTCATGTGTTTAAATGCACACTACTTTATGCATTTAAATAGATTTAGTTTTGTCTTACATCATGTCATCATGGATCAGTCAAAGCAAATAATAGTTAATGTCTAAGGTGACACAATGTGCTCAAAATCAAAGTCCCACCCAAACCCATTTTAAAGTATTTAGAATACTCTGCGATGATTACTATTGTTTCCCTTATTCCCCTTCTCATTAAGAAGTTGTGGTTTTCATGCGAGGTTGACAGGTGAAAGCGTTCTGCTGTCAGTGTTTTGTCTATTTCCTCCGTTAGAGGAAACACCAGAGAGATTCAGCTGTATGCGTCTGAGACTACAGGCACAGATAAAACGAAAATAACAGATGTATCAGAATGGGAAGTGAAGTAATAATCTATTTGTTTGTGTTGTTTGTTGGTTTGCAACAGACAGTGGCTGACACAGCGTTAGTGGTTGTGAAGCGTGAAATGCAAAAACATCCGCTACGATGTTACAGTGTGTTTACGCTCTCTGTGCTGCCAGGTGTGCAGCTTTCAGCTCTATTTCCCTGCTTTTGATTGGCTTTCAAAGTTGTGACATACCCAATCTAGTTTGCCTAGCATATGTTTGAATCTGAAGTACACAGTCATCTACATTAGAGCAATGTGAAAACATGTTTGAGTGGAGGGGGACTTGAAGCACATATACTTTACATTAATAAATATAGTAAAACATATAGTTCTCTTATTTGTTTTTGTTTTTTTATGTTCTTCCCACATTCCTTTGGTTAGCTTCATCAGACCAGATTCCTTACAGGTTCATTAAAGTTTCATCAACCTTGCTAACAGGACATCCCAAAATATCCACTTCCAGAGAAATGTGACACTCAAAGAGAGGCTGCTGGTGTGAAAAAAAAATCACTGTGATTTATTGCCAGTTGACCAAATTATAAAATAACTTATAACAATTATAGTACATATCATAAAAATAACACAACACAAACAGAAAAATGTGGTAGACGGATGACAGGACACACACACACACACACACACACACACACACACACACACACACACACAGTGCTGGCTGCAGTCCCTGGCCTGTAATCTGTCAGACAAAAGGCCTGATAATGAAATGAAGTAGGTTTTTACTGTATACCTCAAAGCAGACATACAGGCCAGAAACCTTGATATTCCCTTTGCAGTTTTATCTTTTCAAGAATTTGTAATAAATGAGTGAGAGGGCACGGGAGACAGGGGGTGGGGTGATGGATGAATGGGAGTAGGGTTGGGAGTCCCTGACTCTATTAAACATGAGGGATTACTGAATGATCAATGAGCATGAAAACGTGTCTGTATGCCTCTGTAAATGTATGGATGTGTACGGCTGCGTATTCATTCAAGTTTTCTTATGCATGTGTTAATATTTTATTATGGACTCATGGATTTGTGCCAAATCTGTGCTTACACACAAAAGCACAATAATGTTTATGTGTGTGTTCCTGTGTGTGTTACGCCACACTGCCTGTTAAATGTTTCTCCTTGACTGGAGAGACCCTGAAGTCTGCTGCTACATCTGTTCTACTGAAACAGCGACACACACACAGACACACAAATCTCTATAACTCTCCCTTCCCCCTCTGCCATACTGAATTTAGCATTAATTTAGACAGTGAAGTCTCTCTTCCTTGCATACACACGCACACACACACACACACACACACACACACACACACTTGAAAAAGCAGAATTGGGTTTATAATCAGGCCTGCCTAACAGCGATACAGTGGGGGAGGGACTTATGGGCACTACTCCAACCAGATTGGTCAGAGAAGATCAGCTCAATAAAAGATGAGGAAGAAAATGAAGAGAGATTAAATGAAAAGAGACATAGATAAGACAGAACAGAAGATACAAATGTTAGAGGTTAGATTTGTAAAAGCACCAAGAATAAACATGGAAATGGAAATAGACAAGAAAGCTAGTGGGTTTATTTATGTGCACATAGACAACATATAACAACATAATTTAAAGTGTGTCTTAGCATCACAAAGTGCATTTTTATTGCAGCATATGCATTTTCTGCCAGCTTTTCTGATAGAAAATAAACTAAAAACTGTAAGTAACTTAAAAAACACTCTCAAATTCTTTAGTTACAAACTGAACAAGTGGGACAGGCTATGATGACAGTTGAATCAGTAGGCAACCACTAAAATTGAGTGAGAATATGAATATCTTTGCCAATTTATATTCCAATCCATATTTTTACTGAGATGGTGGGTGGAGCAGACTGGTCTTCCCTCAAAAACTTTTTTTTTTTTTTTACGTTACTTCCATTTTTTACATAACTTCCGTGGTTCACGGTTTGATAATTTATTATTTTTAATGTAAACTACTTTACTGTTTCAACAGTCCTCTATAACGCCTATTTTTTGCCCTAAACCTAGGTCAGTGGGTTTGTAGCTTAAATTCACTGAAACTGCAGCCTTTTACAACAGTGGACCGTACGTGTAAGTATAATGACGTGTGTGCTATTTTTAGAACGCTCCGCTGTACCGTGAGCCACAAAACAATCATATGTGTTGTTATAGGTGGTATTGAAAACTGTCTATTCTGTCATTTAGGTTGGAGTTCTTGAGAGTAAAGTCTACTTTAAGCTGGTGATGATGTACAACATGTTAGAGATCTATCAAGTATTATCATGCTGTCATAAGTTGAATAAATAAGAAAGTTAACTTCATGGAACTAAAAAGTTGTTATGAATACAAAACAAGCTACTGTTGGCTACTGGTACGGTTTTTATATCAAACTGCTGCCACATAATGATACATCTTTATGTGAAAAACCCACTGGTTGACCTCTAGCAGATGATGACAATATAGGAATTTTCACAGAATTGTAAATGTAACGTGTGTATAAACAGGAGAATATAGTCATCTTATGCCGGCTTGTCGGGCAGAGTGGTGAACATCAGCTGTTCACATAGGGAATGAATGGAATCAGCCCGCTCTACCTCTATAGTAGCTGCCTGTGAAGAGCCAGAGTAAGAGCTGGAAGAGCTACAAAATGATGGGTCCAGTTTCACAAAGCTTGAATTGGAATACAGCCTAGATTCTCACTAAAAGTCAGATGACACACAGCCGTTTAGTTTAGCTGACAATAGTAGGACTATTTTGCCATTAACTGGGTAAATTAAGACTTTTTCACAATGAAAGACACTGCTGACAGAGCTCAGCTCCTTTCACTCCAACGGAAGCTCATTCTCTTCATTTTTATCCAAAACAGGTTGCTTTAAGGTTACCTCAGAGACAGATGTTATCTCATTAGTTGCGCACTGAAAGGTCACAAACACAAAAAGGTCAACTTGAACTTTGAGTAGAGCAGCGTGGTATAAAATTCCACTACAGCATAATGCCCAATGTGGTGCTGCTGTGAGGTTCACTGGCTTGTGTCTCTGATTATGTAGAGAGCATAACACTACACTGGACACTGCACAAGCCCCTCCGCTGTTTAGGTGGAGCATTTTCGTTCATGCAACCACTCATCCTGTATCAGCACAGCAGACACGGACGTGACAGAGGAACTCCACGTCCTGACTATATCCTGGTATCCCTGCCTTTTAACACAAAACACACTCGTATCACATCCAAGATACAAGGCTGGTTTTTGGTGGTGAGAGTGGCAAAGCCCCCCGCCCCATCATAATCATATTCTTAAGAGACACTGGGTTGGAAAAAAGGCATTGTTACATTAAAATCAGAATTACAGGTATGAACCAAAATGTAACTTTTAGTTATGGAAAACGGGTTTTCTTTTGTCTCCATAAAGCCAAAATATATTGATTATGATGGTGCTTTCACATCCTGCTTCAGGTTGTACTGATGCAACGTTAAAATGTAAAAAAAAAAAAGTCTTCCTCAGCTTTAACATTAAGTGAGTTAGAAATAAAACATAATGGAGGAGTCCATGTGAATTTGATGTGAGCTCCAGTGAAAGATAATGAACGAGGGTACAGATGTTAAGAGGTTGTCCATTCTGTCATGTAGGTGTTTTCCTGCTCCTATCAACACCTCTCCTCCTGTTTCATTTTGTTCCTTTGTCTCTCCTCTTTGATCGTCATGTTCTTCACCACTCCTCCTCCTCCTCCCACTGAGACTGGAAGCTAATTCACCCTGTGTTGGTTCTCTGCTCAAAAATAATATCTGGAATAATTATACTCTCTCTTCCTTTGAAAAGTCAGATTTTCCTCTGTGTGTGTGTGTGTGTGTGTGTGTGTGTCTGTGTGTGTGTGTGTGTGTTGCTAACTGCAGCATTAAATAAACCTGAAAGCTTCATCAATAACCCTGTGGGACAGATGGTAATGGAGGCCATTACACTGACCAACACTTACACACATATTTGCCAGTGCATGGCGTTCCACCCAACCTGCTTCTAATAGGGCCATTTAAAAAGGCTCATCACACACTCACACACAGACTTGTGCTAAAAGCATAAACAGATACTTTAAAACGGAATATTGAATAGAGTGCTATTTTGCTTCACAAGGAGGTACCATTCTCATACTTCCCTTACACTTAAGTTACACATGTTGGATCACATCTGTCCCAATAATCACTGGGAAAATACACCATATATTCATAGTTCCTTGGATTTACTCCTACCTACTGAAGTTGGAAAGAAGCTGCAATCCAGAATAATACAATGAGTTGATGTCATAGTAACACTCAGCACTGGGCATAACAACTTCACACTTCTAACTTTTGAAAGTAACACAGCCATCTGTATACCTACAAACTGCATGTCTGGATACCTCAAAACATTTACCATATTAGGTCTTTATCCTGCCAGAGAGGTGCATGTTGGGTAAACAACCCCACCTGGTGACCAAAGGTGTCACAACAAGACATCTACTTATATTGTATTGAAGCTCAAGGTATTTTATTACTCTATGATAAATATCAACTATTATCTTAACCCGATTTAAAATAACTCAAATTCCCTTTTTTATATGCTGCATTTATTTGCCTAATATAAAGTACAGCCTTTGTGTTTAAATGGTGCCTTACAAACAAACTTGCATTGCCTTTGTATGATTACTGATTAAGTCATCAACTCACATAAGACACCATGAAACATGATGTGAAACATGTTAACAGGCTAACTGGCAGACACTAACCTACCCTCAAATGACTCCATCAGCTGCATCACTGATGACAACAACGACAGTTATCACCTGTTGTGTTTGATACACAGTGCCACATTCTGACGTCAGGATGTTGCAGTGCAAAGGGGTTTCTAAAGCTGTGTAAAACGGTCTGCCTGCTTTACCCTCTGCTTCATTCTGGATGCTCTGACTGAAAACAATGATGATATGTTGGCAACCACTGACACAAATACAATCTGTGATGGGAAACTTCTGGGCTGACATCAACATTTGTCTTGTATTTTTCTAAGTCTTGAGGTTTAAAGCAGAAACAACTTTTATTGTCATTGTCAGTACAGCAGAATCTTTCCCCCCTTACCAACACCATGAGGCAGAAACACAGAGAGCTTTTAAAGACTGACAACAGTAAAATGTCTCTTAAAAAACCCAAACACACACAGAAGAAAGGTTGTGCAAGTACAGTATCTGTGTGCTAGTTTATGTGTGTGTGTGTGTGTGTGTGTGTGTGTGTGTGTGTGTGTGTGTGTGTGTGTGTGTGTGTGTGTGTCGATCACTATCCTATACAAATACAACTGGTCATACACAAACACTGTCCACACAAAATATTAACTTCTGCTCTTTCTCTCATCCCCTCTTACTCTTTGAGGGTGTGTGTGTGTGTGTGTGTGTGTGTGTGTACGTCAGTGTGTGACAGTGAACATCAATCTGTGCAGTGGTAGTGATGCCCAAAGCCCTGGCTAGGGTTGAAGATGACTCTACTATCAATCAACTTCTGTGTGTGTGTGTGTGTGTGTGTGTGTGTGTGTGTGTGTGTGTGTGTGTATCCAGTGTCTTAATCGCTTGCCCTGTTTCTCCATCTCTGTCTAGATCAATACCATGGTTTCAACACTAAACACAATCAATCTTTCTCTTTCCTCACACACACACACACACACACACACACACACACACACCTGACAGTGTTTTGAAAACACAAGGTCAGAGCACAATCTTCTGTAAAAAGATCTCATCTGTGTGTGTGTGTGTGTGTGTGTGTGTGTGTGTGTGTGTGTAATGTGTGTGTGTGTGTGTGTGCGTGTGTGTGTGTGTGTGTGTGTGTGTGTGTGTGTGTGTGTGTGTGTGTGTGTGTGTGTGTCTGTGCATGCGCATGATGTTCTATCGGTAGCTTGAAAGCGTCAAGATCTGAATTAAAAGACTGACAAGACAAGCATGGTCGAAGCTCTGGGATGTGTAACAGGATTGTTCTGCCCACCTTGTTTCTCTCAAACAGCTCGCTCTGAATGGCCTTGAGGTCCGTGTCGAGTGCGGAGGCAGCCTGCCGGCGTTTCTTGGCCAGCTGCTCCTCCAGATCTTCAGCCTGAGCCCTTAGTTTCTTATTGTCCCTCTCCAGGGCAAGTTTCTCCGTCTCCAAGCGCTCCCTGCGCCCCCATTCTGCAGCGTTCTCCACCTGCAGCCTCTCCATCTGATGGAGAGTCACCGGGAGCAGAGAAGAGGCTAAGGTTACTGAAAGTATCCATGTACTTTAGGTGAACCAATCACAAATGTTAGAGAACAGGCAACAGCAGTGTGGACAAACACTACAAGCCTGCAGTTAAACAGGGAAACTGCTGCTGGTTTATAATAACAGCTGTGTAACACAGACATTTTATTGTGTTATCACAATAATCTGTAAACTACAGACTAACTGCTACTAATAATATTAATGCAACACTTACTGTATGCATTGTAGCTTATACAGAGAGCAGGATGCCTGCAGCAGGGATCCAATTTAAGCCCAGTTTGTAAACTATGTTAAGTTCACGAGTATAGTAGCCCTACAAGACAACTATTTCTTATACAAATTAAATAGGTACAAAACTTTCCAACTTCTAACTATGAAACTGCTGCTCTGTTCTGTTCTACTTGTGACCATTCTCTATCTAAACAGTCTATGGGCCTTACCCAGCTGGGATCTATCTACAATGGTGCTGTACTGCACAGTGTGAAGACATATCATGGTGCAACCACTACATGGCAGCGTAAACATGATTATTAGTTGCTCCTTGGTGTAGCATAATGCTAGCCTGATATTGCCACGCTTGTTTTTTTCATCAAGTTCATCATGAAACACATTACAAATGAGATTTACATAGGGTAGGTATGAAACAGAGTAAAAGTGAGGCAAAAGTGTACAGGTCTGTCCAGTGTTGATAGCATCAAAGCACAGTAGTATCAGCCAATTGCAGCACATTAGGGCGGGACATGGTGGGAAGAAATAACACCAGAGTGACAGAAAAATGTAAACCGACTACAGCGTGCAGAGGTGAGCTACTGCATTAAGAGTTAGTATATTAAACTTTTGCTAAATCCCTTGAGAGGTTCAGTACTGTTCCACATGCCTCAACAGCACTTCTTTTTACTGTCCTATTCTCAAACATTATCTACTACGGGATATTCAATAAACAACTGTGATTGGGCCGGCACATTTAAGGATGATGAGAATCTGTAAAAAGGAAAGGGACCAGTTGCATCTGCCAGAACAAATAATCCATGAACTCGCAGTTTCATCTGTTTCCCAGGCAAGTTTTCAAGCATAGCAACAAATGACACGAAATAAAGCTAAAAAAGAGGATGCAAAAACAGAGCATTGGTTTATTTTCTGAGGAGCTGACATTTTGTCTGCATCATCACCGCACACTCCTGCCCTTTCTTCCTTCATGCTACTGTCATTACACCTCTACCCTGCCCTGCAGTGTCCTCACCTCAGCTCGCAGCTCTGCTAGTTTCTTGTCCATACTGGTTCGGGCTCCCAATTCATCCTCCAAGTCTTCAGATATGCGGCCGAGTTCATCCTGGTGCATTTCCTTCAGCAGGTTCAGCTAGATAGTGTTGACAAAAAGACAAAACGTCAAGGGGTGTTTTTTATTTTTATTTTGCCAAGTATTGATAATGTTTTTGAGATTCTCTTCCTTCTATTTTCCCTGTTTTTTATTGGACAATTACTCTACAATGACAGGTGGAAATGAGCAGTGGCTAAGAAGCTGCAATGATCGACATTAATATCCTTTAAAGTAGTTTTTTCTTTAAAAACATTTATCTAAGCTGATGAGAGAACCAATGGCTCTATGACTGAACCTTTACTGTTATTTCACATTTTTCAAACGTTGTATCTTTTTAATATGTAATAAATGAGTTATTTTTTGGATCAGGTATTTTTTATGTGTTATGGCTATACGCACTTCTACTAACCCTTCTTCCTTACTGCAAACCTTTCCACAATGCTAATTCTGAAACTAAAAACACCAGCATGCAAATATTCTAACATTAGTGCTGAGTACAGATATTACACACTGGCACTAAAGTGATGCTTTAGGCAGAGACAGAACAACATCAGTGTCAGAAAAGAATGATGAAAAACAAAAATTCAACATTTCATCATTCAATATCTCAACAACAGCTATCCTTCAATCTTTGAAATAGCTTGACATTTAGTGTTATCTACAAATTTTGTCAGAAAAAAACGATCTCTTTGCTCTTAAAACGTGGTCATTCCTGGAGCCAAACATCCCCTGTGATATTGAAGTATCGAGGACAACAAGCTGCAGATAACGATGACCCAGCCTCCTTTACCTTCCCTTTTTATCCTTCCTTCTTCTAATCTCATCACATTGAATCTCTGCTTGTGCCTCATCTGCCTCCCCTCCACCTTCAGGGCTTCACACTATCCTGCTTTCATCTCCATGTCCTCTACCCTGCTTATCTTCAAAACATGCACCTTCACCATCTACACATCTGTCATATGTTCTGACCTATCCCCTCCTTTCTTTCCTTTTGGGTGGTTTTATTAAACTCATTCTGCCATTCACTGAGTCTTTCTGTAAGATCTGTGTCTGTGGACTCCATTTCTTCTACTTCTACTCTCTGCAGGCCTGGACTGCCCCCAAGTGGTGGAACGCTGCCAAAACATTATATTCAGATATATTGAGAAAAAAAAACCACACATATATATATATATATATATATATATGTGTGTGTGTGTGTGTGTGTGTGTGTGTTTTTTCCTCAATATATCTGAATGTACTGTAAAGTGACCGTTACCGGATTGATTCCCTGATCATTTTAAAATGAACATCTGCTGTGAATTTGGATTATAAAGTGTCATATATTAACCTGCCACCCGCCCAATGCTGGATTCAAGGCGCTGGAACATTTCTTTCTGTCCTGACATGCAGCCTGTGTGGTAAATCAGTTTAAGGCTTGGTTTAGATTTGTTTAAGAAATGCATTCCTAATCCCTGAGACCAATAAAATCTAACCAAACCTGAATCAAAAGCAAAGTCCAGCTGCTGATGGATAAAAACCATCCCTCCAACATTAAAGGTTTCACTGCCTCAAGCTGCACAAGTAGCTTCAAATGGCAAACAAATGTAAGTGTGAATGGCAATCTGGTCAGAGCTGTTGAGGAGGTGCAGTCATGCTCTGGCACAGTGGTTCTCGAGTTAAATACATTCAACATATCATTACCAGCCTATCATGCCTTTGTTGGGTCGATTGAAACATCTGCAGCTGAACACAAGCCTCCTCTGACCCCTGTAATCATCTGGGGGGAGGATGTCAAACTGCTTCACTCTCATTAATACTTTGGAGTACACCTTGATGACACAAGGGTAATTTACAAGAACCCCTTTTCCACACACATGCCGGCTCAGCTTAACTCGTCGTGACTCGGCATGACAAGGCGCATCAGCCTAGCACAGCAGAGATTTGTGTCTCCACTACTACTGGGCTACCAGCTTGAAACTGCGTCTTCAACTGAATAATGGTCAAAGGAGAGGCTGTAAAACAGTGGATAAATACATTTAATTTCCTATAAATTCTTCACAATCAAAGTCCCTCTTTGGTCTGCAGCTCTTCATCTAACATCTCACCGTAGCTGTTTCTACTTGTGCTCTTCCTCCTTGCAGTATTGGAGCACTGTATTGTCTGCCATTAACAAAGCTAGCTAATTCAGTGATAAGCACATTTTTTATTTTCTCTAAATTACAAGCAATACAAGTGCCCCCCAATATTTTGTTTTTAAAGGATTTTATTATGAAGCAGCAAAATCAGGAACTTCAGTTTTTTGGGGGTTTTTTTTGTTAATAGCTAAAAGCGAACGGTAATAGTAAAATAAAGCAGATATCTGAAAATACAAAAAGAGACAGAGGACACAAACTTAACTTCAAACCAACTTCTTCAAACAGAGATTTAGTTAGAGGCTACAACAGTACAAAGGGCTGAACACACAGAGGCTTTTAAAACTCTCTGGTCTCCTTCACAGACATTAGTTAAGTCTGGCAGCACATGCTAGTTTGGGAGGGGAGAGGGGGAGTCGCTATGGGTAGAAAACAACAACAAGACAGCAAGAAGTGGTAAAAGGGGTAATGGAGACGCAAATCAGTGGGGCATGGTTTGACTCAGTGTGACCAAAAGTGTCAGCGGGGCAGCCCTATAGAAGAAGGGGCCAGGGCTGGCTCCGTTTCCTGTGGAGGCTCAGAGACACATGCAAACCCCAGCTACTGTTTAAAGACAAGTCTGTCTCCTTCTATTTGAAGTCAAACATTAATATTGCAGTCAGAAACAACATTAAAGCACAAACAAGTTGTTGTTTAATCAAACACTACAAATTTGTGTCATCACTATCTGTGATGTCCACACACTCTTCTTTATGACCGGCACAGTGGTGCCCATGGATGTCTCACCTGTTTGAGGGTCTCCTGTTTGGTCTTACTGAGCTCCTCATATTTAAATTTCCACTGAGTGAGTTCAGCCTCCAGCCTCTCGATGCTCTTACTCAGTGCAAGCTTGTCACTGGGGGAAGAAACAACACACATTAGTGATTTTCAACACTCAATCATACTGCTTTAGTACCTGAGTGGGAAATGTTAGAAAATTTCTTCAAAGGGGATATTCACATTTTCCATTTCCACATTAACAATCCATGTGCAGTTCATAACTAAATACTGCCCATCACTGAAATCAACATCCACAACCTGCCTTTACCATTATAGAACATTACACTATATGCTTGTTAAAGCCGCCCTTCAGTCCTATTGAGACATATAAAGAGCGTACTTTGAACAACACTGTGTGTCTGATGATGCTTTTTTTTTTAGCAAAAAAAGAATCATTTTCGCATTCAAATCTTTAAAAAGGCATCTACAGCCCGTGTCAGTAAAAATGTCATAATCTATGAACATGCACATTTTGTTTTTGTTTTTTAATCCTGATGGACACAAGATGTCTCCTTCTTTGCTGTAAATATCATTGTCAGAGGATTTGCACCTGTGGCTTTAAGTTTCTACATCACACTTTCATAAATTGCAAGTTAAGTTGGACCAGGATTGACTTACAAAATATTTGTGATGTCACATATCAGGTTAATAAGCCCAACAAAAATCAGATTTTCAATAAGCACAGAGAAACTTTCCACTTTCAGCAGAATGACCTCAAACTTCCAACTGTTTGAATAAAAAGTTAACATATTTTTGAGTAGAGGGGACTTTTAAGTTTTAAGCGGTGCATTTCTTGGCTTCAGCTGCTGTGCTCCTGGCAGCAGAGGTGACCATCATATTAACTGGGTGGAGAAGAAGCAGTGGTGGAGGAGTAAGCATTGTCTGCTCTGCTTACAGGTAAGTCTGATCTTTACAGGTTGGCAGGTGTGCCTCTAAACTCCAACATAGAGCATACAGCATCTCTACTGAGCAGCTGAGAGAAGGAAATTATCAAAGTAACACATTTGTTTCATTGGTATTACATCTAATCTATCAGCAGAGATCAAATATTTTTTTAACAGTGGTGAAAGTAGCATTCAGAAGCTTTTAAAAGTAGAGAAACCACAATGTAAAACTACTCCATTAAAATCTTGCATTCTTATTTGAAGGGGTACTTCATTAATTTTGTGTTGTACTTGTATTAAATTGGTAGCAACGGTTACAATCGATGCAGCAGAGCCTGAGATATGCAGACATTTAGTGTGATCCAATATTCATACTACCATACTATTTAGTAGCCAGAAAAAGATTTAGTATGTCCCAATACATAGTATGTCAAATGCAGTAAGCCAAAACTACCAGGAAGTCTGTCTACTTCCAGTCACACCTTGCTGTATGCAAGCCAACATGCTTCTCTGGCTATTCATATCCACAATCCTCTCCTTACACGTTGCTTTTTAATGTGGATTCAAAATCCTCTCAGCTCTTCCAGAGCCACAGGAACTGTCTACTGTCTACAACTGTTTTCCCACTGAACACTTAATTGATCTTTATGTATAGACTTGACAGAGTGCTCCTTAAAACTCCAGTATTGTCACCTCATTAAAAGTATTTATTATACAGTCATGCCTCTTTCGGCGTTACATTCATATAAAACTAAATTTCTATTACATTATAGTGGTACTATGATGCTATTGCAAGTCGTGGTTGAGAAAAATGATTAATTTAGCATAGTGTTGAGTAGTTCAAGAATGTATCGCATTTTATAAGTCAAAGACATTTTTGTGGGCATAGTATTAATCTGCAAAATAACTAATAACTATACCAGTTATATAAATATTGTGGAGTAGAAGTAGACAATATCACCAAATAAAAGTGACATTCCATCAGAGATTTGGATTTTAAGAAAAAAAAGTCAAGTTGGACGAAATGAATTATCTATACCACAGCTCAGACAGTTTGGGATTTTCTGTGTCTCTTACTCTCTCTCTTTCATCAGGACTTTTTGGGACTCGTCCAGGCGAAGCTGCAGGGCATTGAGTTTGCTGGAGTCTTCCTCCACTGTGCTAATGTCATCCCACAGCTGCCTGCTGCGTTCCTGCCGACTCAGACCGGATGAAGAACGCGAGGTGGAGGGGTTGACACCGCCACGACTTTCCCAGGCCTCCTGAGTTTCACCGTCCAGGGACCTGGAACGCAGGGCCGATTCCAGCGCCTCCAAATCCTGACAGAGCGGAAAAAAGAAAGAAAGGAGGTGTGAGAAAATGATTGTGATATTGGCATATAACTATTGCTTAGATCACAGTGACGCTGCTACAAAAAAATCCAACAGGCAAGGAACACATGCCGTTTTTGGTGAGCAAAATGTTATTAATGAAAGATCTGATTAACCAGAAAACAATTAGAGAGGAATGAGTAAATGAAAATTATGTAAATACAATTTAAAGGAAACAAGGACAAGGAAAATAAGAAACCCAGGACACAACACACAATACATGTAATCACTTTTTAATAACTTGTTCACAACTTTGCCATGGTTTGGTCAAGGGTTGGATAACATGAATACAATTTTCTTTAATATTCTGGCAAATCTACAGAGAAACGTGTTATGATTCAAATTCCCAGACAAATTAAATACCTGTTATGAATCATATTGATGCTTGACTGATTGAGGTACCAAAATGTTGATTAAAATAAGCTGTGAGTTGTATTATCAAGCAGCAGTGCTCAGGATTTTATTTAATTATTGACTAAGCTGAGCTTTATTCTGCATGCCTGCACCCAAGAACTGTGCTTATGGGAATACCCCAGTGTAGTTAAATAAAACTACTGTACCAATGTAATTACTCTTTATTTTTGTGCATGCATGTAAACAGAGTCAGTGTATAGCTAGCAATATTACATTTACAGGAAATTGCTGTGTACATTTTGCAGTTATTTCTTAATAATTAAGAAATTTCTTAATTTAGAGAGAAGTATACAAAAGTGTTGATATATATATCATTATCGAGATATGAAATTACCGGTATAGAGACAGAACATTTTTGGCTGCATCTCCCAGCTCTTTTATGAAGTATTTTATCGAGCAGAGGGTGGGCCAGAGCTAACAGGCTATGATAGCTGCCTTCATTTGGACTCTTCGGGTCCCAGTTTCGTCAAAGTTGAGACAGGTCAGAAGCTTGGTCACAATATAAACATAGGATTATGTGAATGTGAATATAAATATTATATGATGCTGTAAATTGTAGCAGAATGTTGTGCTCTATGTTTGCCTTCCAACTTCGTGTTCCTGGAATAATCCTTTGAGAAACATTTACCCTCCCAACATTCCAAGACCTCTTATGAAACATCAGCCAGGACAAAGGCTTTCTTTCAGTTTCCGTCCCCACAAATAAAGTTTCATTCCAACCCACCCATATCTCTTGTATGAAGTCTTAAGAAGCTCCCTGATTCTGAAGGGGTTGTCAGAATTATGGGCCTCCTTTGCAACAATATTTCACTCTTCTGTCCTCACTGTTTTCCACCCCGCTCTCTGTTCCTCCCTACAAAGTTGCAAATCAAATCATCTCATCCAGCAGATTATTTAAGGTTTCTGCCAATGGGAGCCCTCAAGCTCTTGGGTGGGTTCTCCTGACCAAACATTTTCACATCTCATTTTATTTAATGACCTTAACAGAAATTAAATTGGGAATGTAGAGCTCTCCACACAGTAAATCTGTCTGCTTTGGCACTGCAACATTAAATATTTTTAATGTTTTCCCGCCCTATATCCCTCACAGCATCTGCCAGATGTAATATGTGACGTCTCTGTCTCCCTCAGGCTCCATAACGCTGCCTGGTTCTTCAAGATAACCATCATGCTGCCTTCAAGAGTTTCCCATAAATATTTAATTCTGTGACTGAAAGTTGTAAAGATATCTGTGGTTTAAAAGCATGATGGACCCAGTGAGAGAGTTTCATTTAGTGGCAGTTATTTAAAACAAAGCAGCACCTGGGTATTAGTCATAGTATTAGCAGAGAAACAAAGACGTCAGACTCTATCTGACTCATTTAGACTGAGTATAATTTGGGCCCATGGATGGATAACTGAACAGACCTACTGGGCATAGGCAAAATGTCAATGAAAGTGACCATGAACATGAAACGACACAAAATGATTACAAAGAGACACAAAATAACTACAAAGAGATGAAAACAGCTGCAGAGAGCCTCACAATGACAATGAAAAGGAAAAAAACAACCTTTAGGACACACAAAAAGACTACAAAGTGACACAAAATGACCAAAAAGAAACATCAAACAACTACAATAGCGGGCGTGATCATACACAACATTGTAATGTAATGTTTCTTTGTCAATTTAAAAAGAAGGCTCTTTTTCCCAATTTCTGATAAGGTCAAATGCAAGTCACTAATGTAAAGCATGTTCTATCCCTTTTGAGAACTTTACATACTTGACCATTTGCAGGTGTGCCAAACAGAAAACAGAGCTGTGATGCTGCTGCTGTCATTACAGATGATCTCCAACAGAGGGACCCGGTGTGTAACAGATGTCAGTAAGCCAAAGCATACTGTGCCACATGTGGAAGTACTCAGAGTGTGTGAGAACCAGAACAATGGATGGTGACAGGAAATGAGGCTCTGCTGTGTGTAGGTACCAGTTAGCCACATTGCCAACGCTACGGCCTCAATGTGTATTTGTGTGTGTGTGTGTGTGTGTTTGTGTGTGTGTGTGTGTGTGTGTGTGTGTGTGTGTGTGTGTGTGTGTGTGTGTGTGTGTGTGTGTGTGTGTGTGTGTGTGTATGTGTGTTTGTGTGTGTGTTACCATGGGAACCCTGTCTGAGCAAGCTGAAGGTCAAGTCTGATAGGCAGTGACAGTAATCTTTATGCAGTGCTGCTTTAACACAGAAACCTTTATTATGAGGTTATAGCACCCATGTATGTGTGAGTGTATCTGCGTGTCTGTGTCTGTGTCTGTGTGTGTGTGTGTGTGTGTGTCTGTGTGTGTCTGTGTGTGTGTGTGTCCATGTGTCCGTGTGTGTGTGTGTAGTATTTTATAGTATAAGTATGCAGCTGCCAAGTATAGACACAATAGACACACACTGGGAGCCCAGTAAGGTCCAGAGTAAGTGGAAAGCACTGGAGGTCAAAGGCATATTATCAGATGGGACAACAGAATGCTACTGTTAGTATGACTGCAACTCCTGCTGACCACTACAATCACTGTGGCAATCATTTCTAACGCAATGACAATAGAGTTCCATTCCTTAAAGAAAAACATTCCAGAACATCTTTAGCTAGGCTATCTCTTTTCTGACAACAGATGTGAAAATGGGACTAGTAAAGGTGTTGCAGAACAAGGCTGAGCGCCAGATTTACTGAAAAAAATGTGCCAATTTTTGAAAATGTGTGCTTTGATTTTCAATATGCAATATTCGTATTCAGCACCTGATTTATTAAAAGACAGCTGCTCATTGTGCAGTCAGCTCCTGATCCTGGTGCTGGACCTTCAGGACAAAGGCTGTGTGTGAAGGACAGCTGATCAGTTCACTGTAGGATCACCAAGCTCAGCGGAGAAATAATAACAATAACAGATCTTAAGTACAAAACACTTACTTTGGCCAGAGTCCAACTCCACTTGAGAAAACATTGAGGCAACAGGTCTGGGTGATGTAACCATAAATATTGAGATATATGGTTGTGAAGATATGAACTGACCAATATTGGGATAGAAGATTTTGGCCATATTGCCCAGCCCTAGGAGGCCATAAACCCATTCATGGGAAATGAAAAGGAAATAACGCGATAAAAACACACATCAAAGATGCAGAGAACAGACACCAGCCAAAAGCACACCCAAATGTCTTAACAAAACAAAGAAACATTTGGTTGCAGTCCAAGTTCAACGTCCAGTCTGGCAAGCACAAACATCAATGTTCTTCTACTATTCTTTGCATTAGAGGAATCAGATATTGTGTTCAATTATAAACGCTTATTTGGTCAGTCTATATTCAATCCATGTTTTCTTTCCTCACTAAAAATACAATGCGCTGGCAAATTCCATCTGCTCTGTTTACACCTGCTTTTCAGAGCGGGACATTTTTTACAAACTAAACTGCCAGTCGCAAAAAGCGTGACCTCTGTAAATCCAGCAGAATACACAATTTAACATGTCTCCTACTATTGTTTGCATTAACCTCCCTTAAATGCACATGCAATGAGGAGAGGAGGGGAACTTGCTGCACCTGCCCAAATGATGACATCTGTACCTGAAAGGCACTGACGCAGTAGATCTGACCCTGAGAGTCTACAAGAGCCACGCTAGCAGCCCTGTGAGGCTGGACTTCAGAACAACTGCGATTTGAGCTGAATGCTAATGTGAGCATGCTAACGAGCTTGCCCTGACAAAATGCTGATGTTTAGTTTGTATGATGTTTACTATGCTTATCATTTTTGTTAAGTGTTTGCATGCTTACATCTAATTAGCACTAAATACAAAGTACAGCTGAGGCGGTTCAGTACTGTGGCAGGTATTTGTTTGTATAAGACAGGATTCATTCACTGAACAAAATTTCATCAAAATCCACCCATTAGTTGTTGAGCTATTTCATTCTGGATCAAAGTGATGGAGCAAATTACATCCCGACACTGCCATCAACCGGTAGTTTTGCTGAAAAGTGGCTAAAGATACAACATAACCCTTTGAACCCTAGGCTGCTTTTTCTGTTGTTGCTGAAAGTCAGTTGTTAATTGGATTAAATCTGCCTCATTGTTTGTGGGAAATGGCACTCCCTCATCTATTGTAAGAAAAGATCATTCCTAATACGGCTTAATAAAAGACTGGTGTACCTACAGAGTAGAGATGTATAGACAGTGCTACCTTTTTGACAAGGCTGCATACTAGAATGCCTTTTTATGGCTGAGAATATATTTTTCTACAAACAAAAAAACATTTAGTGAAGGGAACCATAGTTTTTTTTCCTGCCCTGAGCAGTGTCTACCTCTAGTGAGCGCTACCAGGCATCAGATGTGAGGTGTACTGCCGTGAGTGCAATGAGACTGTAAGTGGGTCGAACAAAAGTGGGAATTTGAAAATAAAGTAAGGGGACAATGTCCCCTTTGTCCCGAGTGTAATCAAGCCCTTGCCGATGGCAGTGACGCTTAAAAAAGCAATTATCAAAAATATCATGTTCCCAAACGATTAACACCTGACCAAAGAGCCCAGCTGTTGAAAGTAAAAGACTAATTTGAGGGTATGGTGACCCCTCTTATAGGTAAAGCTGCTGATGTTAAACTCACAATGGTCCCAGGTTTTCTTAATGCTAAAAAAAAACATTAACAAGGATATACATTGCTTTTTTTCTTTCTTTTTTTTTTAAATGCACCACATAGACAAATACAGTGAACCCATATACAGTCTATGAGTGAACCACATAGCGACTGAGGTTATGCTGTAGGGTTGGACTCTCAGTAGTCAGAGTTCCAGAAGTCTCTGTTTCACTTCAGCTCTCTGTATTTCCAGTATAAAATGTCCACACATCATTTGAAAAATATGACCCCTGATGGTGCTTAATGCTAACATCCCATACAATTTGGAGTTCTCATTAATGTCTTGTGTGTCAGTATAAAAAAGGATGAAGCAGTATGTCAGGTCTGTGTGTATCTAGAGAACCAGATATGGTTTAGGTCCAGGATGGTGTGCACAGAACAGCCTGACAGAGAAGAAGTACTGCAGCATCACTGAGCCCTCAGGGATACGCAAGCATGATGAGAAAGTGTGTGTGTGTGCGTACCTTGGTACCCACATTGCTAGTATCTCTTAAATAGGACACCCCTCCCCAGCACACACTCTTGGTGAGCGATCTAACAGGGTTAGAGACCCAGCAGCCAGTCTGGTCTACATTCACTGAGGCTCAGGTGACAGTGTCCAGGAAGCAGCAGAGGACATGAGCACACTGATATCAAGCAAGTCAGCAGCACAGAACACAACCCCCATGCTAATTTACATCAGCACATTAAACATTATAAGAAAACTGTAAAAAGGCAGCTGAAGCTGCTATTGATAGGATCTAGAGCAGCAACTATTTCATTATTGATTAATTTGTAAATAGTTTTGATTAATCATTATGTTTAACAAAAAGGTGAGAAGAGAGAAGAGAAGAGATGCCTTTAACCTTTTCCCGTTTTTTATATATATTTATATAGGTTTTTTTATACTTATACTGTATAAAAATAAAAATAAAACAAACAATGAATATAGACAATTAGAAATGTCTGCCGAGGGAGCCCACTAGTTTTGAATTAATTTCTGCAATACTCTTTGTTCTCTGTCTACAATGATAGAGAGCTTGTTTCCATACAACTAATATAATATTTGCATAAAACATTCACATTAGCATTCGATTGGACTGACATACAAAAAGCAGCCTGCTACACAAGACAACAGCCACAGACTCAAAACCCACATAAGCTTTTCTACTAAAGTCTCCTCCTTATCTGACTTACTAATACAAACACACTTTGTCCTGAACCTGAGCCTGTTGAACAAGCCACCAAACAAACGCTCAGCAGGGAGAAGTGCAGTGCTGTTTGAGGTCAAGTTAATTAGCTGCCCATGCACCTGTACATGCCACTTTGGTGACAAATCATCAATACCACTGTCTTCCCATAACATACGAGTTTACTCAGGGCTACACGGTGGTGTAGTGGTAACCACTGCCGCCTCACAGCAAGAGGGCTTGAATCCGGCTTGCCGCTCTTCTGTGTGGTGACTCTAAATTGCCCGTAGAAGTGGATGAGATTGTGAATGGTTGTCTGTCTCTATGGCCTCATTCAGACTGCCAGCCAAAATCCGATTTTAAGCCCATCCAGATTGGAACTGGATGGCTCTTTTGAAGTCTGAACAGTCACAAATCACATGAAATCCGATTTTTGCAAACCGGATCGAAACCACCTTCGGGAGGTAGTTTCAGATCGCATTTGGACAGATGCGTCTCAGTCTGAACTGCTCCAAACACTCGGTGTCGGTTTTGACTGCCCGTGACGTCACTCTACGCGTAGCACGGGCAGCGCGGAGACGAGGTGTCCACCGGCAGCCGCGCCTGACTCATATGGGCGTACATCCGTCCGGTTTCTCCCCTGGTGCGTCTGAGATGTTCTGCACCTCTACTGGACAGTGATAAGGCCAATATACTGAGGTGACCTGCCTCCATCATGTTTGTTGTTGTTGTTCTTGTCACTGTCGCAATTATATGACGTCAGACGATCTGACGCCGTTACTACAGCAACCTGTCAGATCAGTCAATAATGTGGCCCAGTCTGAACAGAGCCATATCCGATTTGGACACTTGCTAAAAACAGTGTGGACAGTCAGCCCTAAAAATCGGATTTGAGTAGGAATCTGATTTGAATCAGATTCGCCTGCAGTCTGAACGCAGCCATAGTGTCTGTCTCTATGATAGTCTGGAGACCTGTCCAGGGTGTACCCCGCCTCTCACCCAATGTCAGCTGGGATTGGCTCCAGCCCCCCATAACCCGAGTGCGGATAGGCACTTAAGGAGAATGAATGAATGCGAGAACACAAACAATATCTAAAGCAGTGACATTTTCCATCTTCTATACCGTGCAGGCTGACTGATGTAATTTTGATGCAATAGCTGTATAAACAAAAAACATTTCACCACAATGACACCAGCTGATCAAATGAAAATGTACTGTAACCTAAATGTACACTGCAGACTCACCTTTTGTTGACTCATCTTTTGTCTTTCCAAGTCCACATCCCTCACTGGTTCTGGCTCTGGAGACCCTGGAGGTCCCTCTCCCACCCTGTCCGCCTGGCTGTCAGTGTGGACCTGAGAGGAGGAGATGGACGAGGCAGGAGAAGAGGGAGGTATAGATGGAGAGGAGGAGGAGGAAGCACCACGAGGGTGTGCAGGAGAAGAAGATGGAGAAGTAGCGGACGGAGGAGGAGCGTCAGGAGTGTGGTCGCCACGGAGACGCAGCGTCTCCTGCCGCATCGCCTCATTCTCTGAAGCCAGTTCCTGACGCTCTCGTCGGACACTGGTCAGCTCCTTGGTGAGGGTATCCAGCCGCTGCCTCAGCTGACGAACCTCATCACGTGCACGGTTACGCTCTGCGCGAACCTGGGGAAAAGATAGACAGTGTCAAGTGTTTTTAGTAACTAACTCAGACCACCATTTTTCTCCAATCTCTTAAGTGCTGTGCTTTAGTTGCTATGAGGAAAACCATTTTTTTCTTATGTTGCCTTTAAAAAGTGAGGAGAAGATGTTGTTGTTTTCTTCATAATGGATTTTCATATTGTTTTGCCAAGCCACTGATGTCCCATGTGTCACCCTTCAATACAACAGATTAAATTTTATTTAAAATTCTTGTTTTAATCTTGTGATGCCTAACAAACCAACACTACATGTCTAACAAGGCAGATCAATTTGATATCAAGTCACCACAAACCCACCTTGCTCCACTTCTCTCTCCAGTTGGCGGTGCAGTCTGACCACCACCTCATGGTCTTCTCCATCTGAGCCGCTCTGGCACGAGCCTCCTCCAGCTCCCTGAGCCTCAGCTCCTCCCTGCTCTCCCAGTCGGCCCCGGCTCCCTCGCCCATGGCCCCCAGGGATCCCAGCCCAAAGCCTCCCAGCCCGGGTGACAGCAGCAGCGGGGGGCTGGAGCTGGGGGTTCCTCCTGTGGGGCTGGGGGTATGTGTGAGGCTGTCCGGGGAGCGGATGCCCCTGTCGGACCCCAGACCCAGGCTGCACAGCAGGCCGCCTCCGGCCGACTTGCCGCTCTCGGACAGGTGGGGACTCGGGGTGTGGTTCATGATGAGGCGGTGGTGTGGACAAGGACGCTGAGGAGGATGGAGGGAGTGGGGGGGTGTGAGTGGGGTGATTCAGGAGAGCACCATCCTTTTCAGTGACTGATGAGCCTGGAGACAGAAGCACAGCAACAGGAAGAAATGTCACTCATCTATCAAAGGAAATCAGTTATACATCTGTTTCCCTCATGTGCCTTGAAAATGTGCCGATTTTGAGGATAAAACAACTCAACGTTGGTTAAAAAGTGAAGAATTTAAGTTTGGAACACGGAAACAGTCCAAGCAAATCATTGACAGACACACTATGCCGCCTCTAGGGAAGAAAATCCCTCTTGCTGAACTGAATCAATCCAAAGAGAGGCTGGACAGCTGGTACAGGACTGAGACTGAAACAACTACTGCTTAATGGGAAGCAGCTCTATGTAAAACTAAAAACAAATGGCCATGAGAAGACAGACAGTTGACTCTGAAGGAAAGAAACTCAGCAGGCCACTTTCACCACTCAGTCTCTCTCTCTCAACCGTCCCAGATTCCAACACAATCCCTTTGACTTGAAGCTAATTTTGTGCAACATCACTTGCAAGAATCTCCTCCTAAATCCTCAGAGGCTATTGTGTAAATCATTTTCTGTGCACTGCTCTCCTACCAACTGCAGACTTGTGATTGTTTAAACCTACTGAGACTAAGTGCAACACATAAATCTGCTCTCAGAGATAAAATGATTCTTACTCATGGATAGCCCACACTATTTAGTGGTTTCATCACTATATGTTTTTACATTACTTGTTGTGCTGAACGATTATTTAATTGATAATTAAAACCTCTTACATCACAATGTTGACTTGAATTTTACACTCCACTCTACTTACTGGTGTAAACATTCTGAAAAAACACCATCTGGCTCAAACAGGCACAGACCTACTCCAATGGTTGTGAAGCTCTAATCAGAGCTACCATTTATTTTGTTTATTGATTAATTATTAAAATTTTTATCAAGCAAAACAAGAACAACCTGGAGGCTTTGAATGTATTACACACTCACCACATCAATGGGTGACCTTTTTTTTTTTTTTTTTTACCATTTATGCACAATACACCATGTATTCAATTCCTTTATATGCACCTTTATCTTAACATAAATGAACATATGTGCATGTTTATCTTCACTTGTATTTTATTATATTTCACCAACATGGAGATTATATAACTTTTCATTCACATATTTCTTTTTAGTACTTTCTAGTGTTCCCATAAACATTTGCAAGATATATAGTTTCTGTTTGTATTTTTCTTTGGTGTGTCCTAATAAAACACATTTGTGGTGTAACAACGAAACTTCTCCTCAGGGATCTGCGGGAGAACTTTGATCTTATCTCCACTGTCACTGCCAGGTTTGGATTGAGAAAAATACCATCTCTGGCTGTGGTGAAGTTGGCCTCAAACTCTCTGGGCCAAGAAAAGCTCAACTTCTTCCTGTTCGCCTCCCCCTGCTGCCTCCCCCCTCTTCCTCCCCCCTCTTCCCTCCAGTGGAAGCAGAGGAAGTTCCAGAGGAGTTCTGGAGCTTTGGGAACAACTCGCAGGGAACCAGAAGAAAAGGAGAGGAAATGAAGCAGGAGCATTAGCAGCTGGGGGCTTAGTGGAGGCTAAAACCACTGATAGGATATCAGTGATCACTGATTTTATATATATATATATATATATATATATATATATATATATATATATTGCCTCCTTTCTGTTAGCTGATTTTGCCTCCACACCAACATGATGGAGCTTTAAAGGTGGCATCTACTGGGTCTGTCCAAGTAAACATTCAGGCACCACTAAGTAGGCAAGTAAACAATAGCTGTGTTTCTGTGTGAAGCAAAATTTTGAAATGTTGCATTAAAGAAAATGTGAATTAGTGACATTTTCTTCAACTGGATCAAACAAACAAAGCTGCATAAACATACTTTACTGAATATAGTTTTCCTACAATTAACCACAGTCCAGTGTGTATCATCAGTCCAGTTGTTGGCGGTAATGACTCTTAATGCATTTTCGGACCAAACTGTTTTGGGGACTCCCTGAAAGGAACTGCCACGTGGTGCTCCTCGTTTGTTCTGTTAGCATTAGCGCCACAATTAGGAACACTGGTGTGACTTAAGCCACCCGTAAAATTGGCGGTTGCTGAACTGCTGCATATTTACCCTGCAAATATCAGGGTACCAAGCACACTGTTCAGATGTGCGAATAAACTCAGCTCCTTATCAACAGGAAAAGAGAAAGGGACACCCAACGAAAGCAGTGAACTGCTTCAAGGATCATTAGGTTCAGCAAGAGTTAGGACAAGGGAAAGATGAGGGGTTTTTTTGGTGGCGTATTAATTTGAGGAGTGTGAAAATGGCTCGAGTCAGGGTGGAGGGTTCAAAGACATGACATGTGCATAAAAGTGTTAACCTTACATAGTCCTTGAGTAACAAACTAATATACAAACAGGATTGTGATTCTGACATACCTGCTGATTAATGTGTTTCAGTGCATGCTTTGAATCAATGAGGAAAGGAAACAGCGTGTCTGTGTCTTAAAGAGGGCGGAGACAGAGGGAAACTGAGAGGTTGTTGAAGAAAACCTGATGGCGAGCAGGTTAGGTTCTCAGAGTCAGTTACTGCGGCAACCCAGCCAGAGCTGACGTTACCTCCCTTTCTGGAACGGAAAACCCAGAGTTTCCTTCATGTCAGGGTTAACAAACTCAGAGTTTTCAGATAACCCGCTACTTGGAACAGACCCCTGGTGTGTTTCCTTTAGCCCCGGTTCCCAGCCATGCCACTTGTGTCAACCTCATTCATAGGAAGTCCGTAAATCCATGAGGAAAAGTATTTTTGGAACCCATAGTATCATGTGATCGACCCGGCAGTAGAAATTCCATGGTTTGGCTACTATGTCAAATTGGCTTCAAAGCCTGCTGCTGTTCTTGGAGCCTTATAAACTCCAACACAACATTTTGCTCCCTGTTTGCATCACCCAAAGCAACAATAATAAAAGCAATATTTGATCGAGAAATAAACAAAAAAGAGATTAACAGTCAGAGCCACAGAACACTGGCAACAGATGAATCACATATTTTTTTTCCTGAACAGCAAAGTAATCAAAGAGCAACAAAAGGAGAAAAGCTTCTCTGGATTTTATATAATCTCAACCACCAAAACACTGCATTTCAAAATCCTTATGAAAAGCCAAAATCTGACTGTGACCAATTCAGCTTCTCTAGTTCCAAATCTCATCCTCTAGTTCATCTTCCAGTCAAACATCAGGACAGTAGCTGGCAGCAGTACACACACACTCACACCCACACACATAAAACCAAACCACAGCATGAAAAACCCCAAATCTGGGTCAAAGTAAGGGAACGCAGGAGAGAATAGGTTTAGTGACATTAGTGTGATGGGGGACACTATGACACTGTGATAGGAGGGACTCCATCACAGCAGAGAAAAAAGGAAACCTGATGTATTTGCCTTCGGCTGCAATGAAGTCCAAGGCAGTGGTCACAGAAGGTCAGGCAGAACACTTGTAACAATTAAATAAAGAGCACTTTCTCTCGCACATGCTCCTGGGACACACACACACATTGCTTCAAAGCAAACAATGCTTTATTTTGAGAAAGTAAGATTTGCAGTTCATGAGAACTTTAGGAGCAGATTTATTGAGAAAGCATTCAATTCTTCTCTCTTTGTCTATTTATGTCTTTCAATCTCAGCGTGAAAATTGTTTTTGCAACATATTTAAACATAATGCACTTCATATTCAGCATTGGACAGAAATGTTAATCTTGAGTGGCTCCTACGACACTAACTGGAAAGTTGTTGAGGTAACACTTTGACTTCAACTGCAACCATCATACAATAAACAACAACAAAGAAAAAAACAGCAAAAAGCAAAGAACTGTCATTTAAAACATTTTAACAACTCTAAGACAAACCAAATCAAAGTAACAACTGCTAATTTGTAAAATAACTACAACATGGAATACAGATTAGTACCAAATCAAAGCAAAAGGCTGATTCTTAGCATATTAGCATAGTAGAGCCACATGTCGGAAGAACCGCAAATCCTGTAGTGTGGCATTTTAAAGTCAGCTTTTTTGATGTGTAAAATTAAGCTGAAGTCTTGGTTTTCTGGGTCTAAAGTGTAAATGTCAAGCTTTAGTGATACTGGTATGAGAGCAGGAGCAGTTGTGAAAAATGTACAATGAAGATACTGTAAACCCTGTCTCACACCATGTAGAAGCTCTTAAATTAGGTTTTGAGACAGTACCCAGTCTGAGGCAAAAATATCATGTGTTTAGTATCATGTACTTAAAAACAAAGAAAGAAAGACTGTGGAAGGAAGTGATTTGAGGGTGTTCATTACTGTTAAAGTACTGATGACAGACAAGACTGCTAACAGAAGAAGATGTTGATAGCTGAAAGAATATTTAACCAACCAAATTGATGATCTAATCAATTACATGCCGATATGAGTCTGTATATAGCCCAGAAACAATGTCATAATAAAGTTTCGACATAAAGGCGAGGAAGTTAGAGCAATCCATCTGAAAAATCATTTGGTTCCTCAACAAGTGTGCAATAACCAACAATTGTTCACGACTTGGTGCTGGCCAGGACAAATGGACCATGTGATTCTCCTCTGGTGATAAAACCAAATGAGACGTTTTTCTCCCCATGCAGACAGGGACACACCACCATGACAATGGGATGTCCTGGATGAGTCTGTGAAATGAGGAGACATTTGAAATTTCAGACAACTTCATGCCTATCATATCACAATATTATTGCTATGAAGTGTACTATAAAAATGCTTCAGCCTGAATTTAACATCAGTCATTAATAATGGCAGCTCATGGTTATAAAGCGCTGAGGCTTTCTCAGCCACAGGACAGGGAGAACAGACTGTCAGGTAGGGCAACAAGCAGACTCTGTGGAAGAGTCATGAATATTTCAAGAGGATTAAATCAGTGGTGGAACTAACGAGCAGCCGTGAGCTGCTTATCATGTCGGTCTAACGCTGCAGTGAGGGACACAAGCCTTGCTCTCCGATCACCACCCTGCCCTGAGAGGAGAGTCATGCAGCATCCATACACAGTATTATACAGTATGTGCTTCCATGAGTGGCCATGCACAAAAGTCTCAACATTGGCCATGTTCAGACTGACATTTACACTGTGTGAAAAAATGCTGAAACGCTCATTCATTTCAATGAGGCCACAGGCTGAAAGAGGAAGTAACAGCAACTCTCTCTTTCACACACACACACACACACACACACACACACACACACACACAAACAAAGCTATCCTCTTACTATTCACTGCATTTTTCAATTCAGTTGGAAATGAAAGTCAGAGAGGTGAGACAGCTGAAAGCCTGGAATAGAGCTAAAATATGAAACAAGCCACACTAATCACATATACAGAGACTACTACAATACATATCTGGTTGCGTTACAAGAATATAGTGTGACATTGTTGTTGATAATGTAAATCTATTAATGTAATAAACTCAAAGGGTCACATTGTTTACATTGTTCTTCTGTTATTAGGGTAGTGCAAATGCCCAGCCATGTTGAATAAAACTGGGCCCCCAAAACTGTAGTTTATTTTAACAATGTTCTGACATAGCACAAGCATATCAACCTGGGCTTCTCAGACCTGAGGAAACATAGCACAACAGGTCTGTGATTTCAAATAGGTGGCCATCCTCAAATAGGATTGGAGATCAATTTTCCTGGTAGTCTTTTTAGGAACTTTGGACCACAGTTTTGGTTCCTGGGTCATAGTTCCATAAAATAACTATAAAAGGCAGAAGTTCTCCAGCTTATCTTAGGAAACTAACAGCATTGTCTGTCAATAACATTGTTTACATCTTGGATGTGTTAAGAGAGTTGGATGCCTTGTTCCAAAATGGTACAGTTATAAAAAGTTAAAACAGTTGTAAACCAGGTGCTGAAATTCACACATCCATGTATTTGATCCAAAGAGTACGTGCAATAGAGTCCTACGTCCTGCTGACTCCCTGCATGCATTAATGGCACCGAACCATTTACTGGTATGACTTTAATGATTTAATTCAAACCAATCCCACATTTTGATAACACAAGTAGTCATGTTGGAGCCAGACAAATGAGAGAGAGAGGGAGAGCGATAGAAAGAGAGAGAGAGAGAGAGAGAGAGAGAGAGAGAGAGATAGAGAGAGAGAGAGAGAGAAGGACAGAGACAGAGAGATGTTGTGAAAGAGACTTACACAAACAGATTTACAGTCAGTTCCTGAGCCAGGAGATGAAGGGAGGAGAGGAGTGGGAGAGTGTTAGAATATTGGTATATATTCATGTAGGAATGTGTCATTCATTGTTAGCCTGCACTAACTTGTACTGGAACTCCCTGTTTTCACCACTCTAGCCGAACAATTCTCTGGGTGTGTGTGTTTGTGTGGTATGCTGTACAGCCTACACTGAACTTGAACTGAACAAAAAATTTAAAAGTGTCGGTCTTCTTTTTCCCCCACCATGTTGCTGTTCCAGCATGTGTCTCTTCATGTTCACAAAGATGCTGGTGCAGCAATTCCAGCAAGTAATACCAGCATGTGTGTGGAAAAATAGGGCAAACATGAATACATCAGTAGTCCACTATACAAGGGTAATTATTCTGTACAATAGGTTTTCTAGATGTGAGCATGTAGAAGCTGTGGTTTTTACCTACAAGGTATAGCCGGTCGTATACCCGGAATGCGGCAGTTCTCCCTCGCCAAAACGCCCCTAATTTGAATGTGAGCCAGCCCTAGCGGCCGTTTGTCCAACCGTTTTTTGGCCCTGTCAGAGAGCAGGGCCATTTTTCTCCCCTGAAAAAGCCTGGTTGGTGATTAGATAGAACACTAAGCAGAATGTGAGCCCCTTTCACAGTGTGGTCCCGCTTTTCGCCTTAGGGCGCTCATAGCGATCCTGTAAAGGTGTGATATTCTGCCCTTTCATTGTTCACTCCGGCGTCGCGGAACGAGGTGCACAGTAGCATAGTGCTAATAGGCTAGCTAGCTCAGTTAGCTCTGTAACAGTACAGTATGTATGTAAGTGTATGTGTTCACTTAGCAATCTGTTTCTTTACAACAAGCACCAAACGCTCTGTGCACAGTTAACGATGTTGTTTAATTTACAATCGGGGCGGACACTTTGTGTACAGTTAGCATGCCCGTTTGTGTACAATAAGCGGCGGACGCTGTGCACAGTTAGCGACGGCGGCCAGAGTCGTTGTGCATGCTGTCGAAACTGTCGCTAAGCGATTATGCAGTGATCAAAAACCATACATCACCTCAAGAGTCTCGTTGATCCCTCTGCTGCCTTTTTTTGTAATGGAGACATGCCGAGTGAGCGGCCATTTGAAAGGGCGTGGCCTGAGACTTTCCCAGCGGCAACTCTAGTGGCAGCAGTATTTCCTGTTTGGCTTCATCAAAATAATGTGAAATATTCGCTCCAAGGCTTTCACAATCTATAGTTCAGGATTCCTATTGAAAGATCATGATGTTTTAAAAAATGATTAGCAAATTTAAGACCAAGTCAAGTAAAGTCAATGCCTTGGCAAAGCTGCCTAGAGACAAGGATCACGTTATACAACTGTTCTCACAGGCTGAGAAGTACTACACATGACACATGATGTTTGAAGCAAGCAGTGACCTCTGGGGCTGAAAAGTGAAGCCAATGCAGAAGTGCCAGAAACTGCAATTCCTCAACTTGATGCTCCAAAAAGCTGTGGCGCCCATGTTAAAATGCTCATCTTTATTGCAAAAAACAGCAACATATAAAACTACAGCCTTGTTCAAAAAACAGATTTGGTCTCTATAGATAATTTCCTCTTTCTTGACAACTGTGATAATAATAATCTCAGCTCTTTAGTCCATATTAAGGCTCAGGCGCTGCTAAAACTGCCCTGGAGCCACCCACACTGAATCTATGGGTTTAAAGTTAATGTTCATGTGCTCATTTTTGCAGCAGTTTTTACCAGAAAATGGTAGCATTTTTAGCCTCATCTTTAAACTTGTGTCTAACATTTTAACATCCCACTGCATCCAAGGAAGAATTATACAAACTGGAACCATGAGTTCAACTTGTGTTTACAAACTTATTTCTGTTCTGTTGTCTACAGACCAGAAGTATCAGAGGGCAGGAGGGACGAACAAGGAAACAAAAAGGGAGAAACTACAAGAACTGTGATAAACAGATAAGATATGTATGTGTAGCCTGGCCAGTGAGGCATTAAATGATTCAGAATGTGCTTCCAGCAGCAGTTACATTTGGTTTTGAGCACACCATATATCAGACATTTTAAGCAACCAGTGAACATAACTTCTTTTAAATTGATATTTGTACAAAGATATGCGAGGGGCGGCTGTGGTTCGGTTGGTAGAGCGGTCATCCATAGATTGGAAGGTTGGCGGTTCGATCCCTGACCAGACTACATGTCGAAGTATCCTTGGGCAAAATACTGAAACCCAAATTGCCCACCAATGCTGCATTCATCTGTGTGTGAATTAATTCCCAATGGTGGCAGGTGGCACCGTTGTAGGGTAGCCTCGGCCACCCGTATGAATATGTGTGTGAACAGATGAATGAGCGTAGTTTGTAGTGTAAATCGCTTTGGATAAAAGTGCAGTCCATTTACCATATGCATTCGAATCTAGACAGTGGTTGGTTTAAGTGTAAAGATTGCAAATCCAATTTTATTTCACAAACAACAAAGGCATGAATAACTGTCATACTTTATGTTATACACTGGCTCTCTCCCCCTATTTCTCTCCACACCTCCCCCTTCCCCAGCTCCAGCCACACAGTGACTGATGTCTTTGGCACGGTAATGAAGCCACCATTTATTTTGGATCAGTTGATTGTTAAGCTGATGGATGGGGCTGCAGTACATCTAGCTGAGCTACAACCAATCACATAATTTTCATCTCTGTGACGCTCTTCAAGACGGACCAGATAACCAACGTGTATGTGAGCACAAACACATGCAAAACAACACAACTAAGTAGCACGACATTTCCGATTGAATACCTCCACAAATGATTTATGAGACACTACTGAGTTGGATAACATCTGATCTGTGTTTTATGAGTTGCTAAGCCTCACACAATTTCAAGTCAGCCTTGCAACACTATTCACAAACTTATATGTGAGGTGAAGAAGTCGTTGGTTGGTATAAATAAAATATTTGACTCTTAAAGCCATTAGCGGATGGAAGACAAAAACCACAGTGCTTGTTCTGTACAAAAAATGTCTTCAATAGTTCTGAGCATGATTTAATGGCTCTGTATTGCCTAAAATAAAGATGATAACCATATGCTCCTTTCTTCACCGGACTTTATGGAAATTTGTCCACCTCAGCTTGCTAGTGATACAGCGCTCCTTTCCTTGATGATTGCAAGCATTCCACCGGATATCCAAGTGAAGATTATCCTGTGTGAATGTCTGAGTTTAGAAACTGAGATTGGCAAAGTGCACAGATTAGCAAAACTCTGACATTAGTGTTGAAAACTGATCCACTGTCAATATCTATTTCCCCTTACATAAAACCTAACCCCAAAAAATAATGGGAGTAGACATTGTCTACAAGACCAGGGACGAACGGCACTTTCCAACATGATCTCATGAAAAGGTGTTGAAATAGGACGCTGCTTTTAAGCTCATTTTGTGTGCCATATCTAGTATGAGATCTATATTTTATTAACATTTAGGTATAAATATCCCATCAGACTTGTGTTATTAAATCAGGACATCCCTAGGAATTTCAGTAAAAACCACTGCCATGAAGGGCATCCCCGTGGGTCACCGGTAGAACGCACAACTAAGGCTTAATGTATCAATGTATACATGCATCATAATAGAGCATGTTTACTGGTTATTCAATAAATAAAGAGTCAATATGAAATAACCACATGGTACCTCAACCCTCCAGTTGAGAAAATGTATATGATAAATAGTCATTTTGATTATGTGCTGTATATTGTCATATCACCAAGCCCTAGCCATATTCTTACCTTCTGTGTCTTCAGTTATTCCAGCTAGAGATAAATCAGGAAAGACATACTTCACTGGCAGTTCAAATTGTATTCTTTTTCAATATTCTTCTTTGCTACTTCCCAACTTTCCTTTTCCTCTTAACTGTGCTTCTGTGTCACAGTTTGCCTCTCTAGGCCCAACCTCCATGTGAACCCCACCCTCTGTCATCACAGGGCTCATAAAATGCACAGCCAGCCAGTGGGTCGAGCATTGGGGTAATAAACTCTTTGACAAAACATCTGTCCCCGCCGACCGTATGCTGTACAGCCCAAACATGGACTAATGTTTAACTTCAATTGCCATATATTCAATGTTATAAACAAATCATCAGACCACACTTGACCCTGTGTTCGAAATGGGTGTTCACCCTATCTTCACCCCCGCCACACACACCACTATTTATGTCACTTGTCAATGCAAATGACTGTTTATCTTGTTGAAATAAGCAGCAGTCAGGGTCTGAGCAGAGGGGTCACGGCCAACACAAAAAAAAAACACACCATAGGCGACAGAGGGTGTTCACCGCATTGATTTATGTGAATGTGACCATAAAGATATTCAGCACAGCGCTAAAAAGGATTTCCCCCAATGCTCGCCAACATTTCTATGTGTGTTGCAGTGAGTCAGCGTGTGTGCTCATTTCTCTAAATGAGAACCAGCTCTGGCTCAGTGAGGTCGGCTGGCCTGTAAGGTCCAATCACACAGTGAAAGAAAATAAGAATCACACTGGTATCTGACTAACAGGCTTCATTCACATGTCACATTCTAATGTTCAGTACTGTCAATCTGTGCTGTGAAACACTTTTAATAATAGAAGCATGGGTCTTGGCGAACACAAACGCTGTTGAAAACTCCTGCTGTGATTACAACTCTCAAAATCTGTTACAAGGTAAAATGGCTCAGTTCATGCAGATGAAAGGTTTTTATCCAACAGCAGCTACATGTGTTCGGTGGGGAGCCTGTTTAAAACACAAACCAAGTCCTTCCAACCCTCCCCCCTCCCCTAGTGATTGGGTCTGAAGGCTGTTGTATGGATGGATGGGGGTTGCATCAGTGCAGATGATACAAGGAGAAGGGAATGCATCTCTCTGTATGACCATGCAGACTTCAGGTCTAAAGGGACAGTGGGCTGAGAATAGGAGCAGCAGTAAGGAGAAGTCCACTGCCAGGGTCTGTGGTTTAACTCCCTGTGTAGCCTGAGTTTTAGCCCCGACTGCAATAATTCAACTTCTATTGGATGGATTACCATGACATTTAGTTCAGACATTCATATTCCCCGCAGGATGTATTGTAAGTCATCAGGTCATGGTCAATAACTGCAACATTCCCTGTGGATTATCCTCGTGCTTCGAGAAGATTGATTACTGGCTTGATGCACTTTGTTCAATCCAAATGCCAGGTCAAGATGAATGTCACGTTAAGACCATGTGAGGGTCATAATCAAACTGTATTGACCTGTAATAACTGTTTCAATTCTTAATTTACAGTCCATAAGCACATCAGACCGTTTGAAGTAGTGTAGTGTAATCCAGTAATGGGCCCTGACCCATGTACCCCATTGAACCGACCTATCACTGGACTAAGCTGGTAATGTTGTGTTGTTTGCTACAAAAATCTGGGCCACCAGTGAGCAAAGCCATCATGAGCAGACAATTGGAATTCTTCAAACATAATGAATTTCATTTCAAATTCATTCAAACTTGACATTTGGAAAAAGTGACATCCCTATTTCGTTAGCAGCAAAGTGTTAGCCTCAAGGGCTTTTAAATATAGTTCCATTTCAAGGTAGCATATTTTTGGTTGATCAATACTAGCTAATCACAGAGGTATAGGTAGCAGCATATGTATGTGCTGATTGAGCAATATTAAGGTATCACAGAGGTATCACTATTGGTGTACAAGCTAACAGAGATTAGCTTTTTACATAGGTTTCAGTATGTTGATTAACAAGAAATTGCAGTACAGAAGTGGCAGAAATATGTTAGATGTCCTTCAGAAAGTTTATCCCCCAGACAGAACTGGAAATTGTGTTACTGCATAGTTGTTAAAAGACTTGCTTTCCTACTTATCTTCGCCATGTATACGCGTATATAGCAGCAATATGTATAATTACATAGCCGTCAGCACACCAAACCCGGAGGGAGTCCTTTAATAATGGATCGCCAAAATCCTACTCGACTAAGTATTTTTATTTTAATGATGCTTTTTTGAGAGCCAACTTCATTCTTCTTTTGTGCATCTGACATTTTAATTCACATCAATTAAACTTAAGCAAGATATGTCCAAGAAACATTATTGAACCAAAAGCACTTCTGAACGCAAAATCAAGTAATCCTGGTTCCAAACTAAATCCTGTGCTCAAACCGAATGTCCAGCTCTTGAATAAAGATAGTAAATAAACTTCCTACCTTACAAGCCATGAAAGCTCGAGCCACAGTTACACAGATGTGACAGCTACAATCTCCAACATAGAGGTCTAACAACAGAGGTCTAAACTGTCACAGCTAAATCTCCTTTCCTACTCCTTTTAGATCAAGGTCCTGACTTGTTGGTAAGTTGCTGTCAACAATAACCGATGCACCAAAGAAATATGCAAAGCATATGTGAGATGACCTACAACAAAGACTGAATAATGAACTACACATCCAGTTATCTGAATTGCAAAATGACATCACAGAGCCATGGTCTGGGCAATAAGTCAACATGTTATGTCTTAAGTCATTGAAAGTAAATCAACTGACAAATACAATAAGACGAGGAAATAAAATAAATTCCCATTTTTTTGTGTCAAACTGGAAAACCTTCACAATGAGTGATTTAGAGCTGATTTTTCTTTTGAAATGCATTACAAAGACTCGAGAAGCCGTGTATTATGTCATAAATGGCTGACAGTACAATTCTCCCGCTTAATGCAAGCATAATCATTTCAGCTTTGGCTCCAAACTTCTACATCAAACCCCGTCCCCTTCCAAGTCGGAGAGTTCTTGAAATGGAGCCAGTGAGAGATTTCCAAACATCAAAGCGGAGCTGGAAAATTTTTCTTTTTTTCCCCAACTGAAATAACAGAGTTATTCACAGGAAGACATCTATATGTAGGCTTGTACACAGTCTGCTATGTGAGACGCCTCATCAAGCAGAATTGTCTTAATTACAACATCAAAGGAAAAGATCAGATTTATTTTAGCTGGAACTGTGTAATTAAATATAACTGGCAGGGCTTCAATCAAAACTCACCCCTACACTGCATTTAACCCTATACTCTACAATGTCCCAACTGTAATCAGCTAATAATCCAGTCTCGTCATGAGTCCAGATTTCTACCACACAGAAAATGTTGTTTGCTGCCATTTCGAAGGTATATATGCACCAAAAAGTGAGTATTTCAGAAAGGTTTGTTGAACACACAATTTGGTAGTCTGTTTTAAGGGTCATATTTGGTTAAAATCAATGTATCGCTTGATATGATTCTGTATTACTTTACTTAATATGAACAAAAGAAATACTATTAAAAAACAAAATTATGTTATTATTTATAGTAATTAGGCTAGTTCTAATGTCAACAAGCTAACATTTTTGAGCTGCTGGTGGTACTGGAGGAAATGTCAGGGAACCAAAGACAGCTGACTTCATCCTTTGGGCATCATCAATGTCTGTACAAAATGCCAAGGCAATCCATCAAAGACTTGTTGAAATATTTTGGACCAAAGTGGTGACTGACAGACTGACATGTCACCACTAAAGCCATGCCAGAAGTTGACTAAAAGTAATATTAAGCTTTGGGTGTTAGAGTTCAGTAATCAAGGCTACAGAACTCAATAAGTTAAACATTTAACTACCCAGTTCTCTTTGCTCTAGCAACCCCTGCATTCATGGTAACCATACCAAACAACAACACAGTGGTGAGTATGTGGAATTGCTGAGCCTACTGCGCAGTAATATTAAAGCATTCTATCACATGAGCTGTTATTTACACAGTGCATACCCACTATCAGCAAACAGCAGTCTGCTTGTTAACAGGCAAATAAAAGACTACTGAAGACTTGAAAGTTGCTCTGTTCAACCTTATTCATTGTATGACTCAAAACATTTAACCTCATTTCAAAGCCTAATTTTGGACAATTTATTGACCACAGACATTCTGCTTCTGCTGTCTCACTTTGGTACCTATGGTGTCTGTAAACTTTGCTGGATAAAATAATTACTCCATCTCACACATGCCTGTCCAAAAATATCAACAAAGAGAACTTCATCTCCCATGGGGCCCCAGGTGCAGCAAGAGGCTCCACTGTAGCAAATTATACAGAACATTCCTGGCGCATGACTCTCCCACTGTCTCCCACACAGGCACACACACACACACACACACACACACACACACACAAACGCACACACACACACCATGTGGTTCCACAAACGTACGCCCTTAATGCCAATAGAACCAAACACAAACTCAAACATACACTGTATTCACCGATGTGAGTTGTGGTTCAAGGAAAAAGTCAACTTTTAGTATACTATATATACATGAGAGCAAGAGACAGAGGAAGAGAAAGTGTGTGTGTGTGTGTGTGTGTGTGTGTGTGTGTGTGTGTTGTCCTTGTGCTTGGGTAGTATTAGTGTGTGAGTGTCCAGCTCAGCACATGCTGGTGGTGCAGTATCACATTGCCATCATTTATTCAACAGGACCCATAGAGACAGAGAGGAGTGAGGAGCGGATGAATGGAGGAGATGTCAGGTGGCGAAGGAGGAGGATGATAGATGGGAGCCTGAAGACAGGGAGACACTTTTCATTTCACTTTCTTCATAGTTTGGTATGCAAGCCCTCTGGATTGGTTCTATCAATGGTCATATTTCAACCTACATCCTCTGAAGATTTGGGCCAAACCCTTGAAGTGTTCCAAGCAGAAAATAACCCTCCTCATGAACTTCAGTGAGGAAAGAGCCGTGCTGGTTTGCACTGACACAGTTCAACTTGTCTGAAGGCCAAATTAAGTCATCCATCCATTTTCCAAAACCGCTTACCCGAACCCAAGTGGCAGGGGCTGGAGCCATCCCAACTGATATTGGGCGGGTACACCCTGGATAGGTCATCAGACTATTACAGGGCTGACACATAGAGACTGACATCCATTCACGCTCTCATTCACTCCTACAGGCCATTTAGAGTCACCAATTAAACCTTGGACTGTGGGAGGAAGTCAAAGGACCCGGAGAGAACCCACACTGACAAAAGGAGAACATGGAAACTCCACACAAAAGAGCTGCAGGCTGGTGTCGGGCCGGTAACCCTCATGAATATTATCATTTTCTGCTGCAAATCTAACCATGCAAACACAACGGGTTAGAAATGATCTACGAAGTCACACTTGACACATTGTTCACAGATAAAATGTTTATATAAGTTGTTTTAAAGTTTACATTCACAAATTGTACAATGTATCCAACACTGAGAATTGATATAACTAGTGCAATAACCATTCAAAACATGCCTGCTCAGAACGGGATGATTGCTTTGCCTCCAATATTGGGGCTTTCTCAGAAATTGCTCATCTCATCCAAACAACTTTATACTTGACACTGCACTTCCTCGGGTCCTGAGCAATAATAATGTCTCGATAGAGATGTGTTCATCACTGATGCATGAAATGAAATGTGACTTTGGTACAGTGTAACAACTCCAGTCCCTCTTTCCTTATCTGTTCCAGAATATACTCTATACTGTATACTGTGTACCCAGCACACTGTTCGGCACTGTACCAGTAAACAGGGTCCCCTCTCAATACACTACGACGTTGTCGACATGATGTATTATTAATAATACGTTCCGCAAATTTCAAGAACTCCAGTTCACACTCCTCCGGTCCTCTGTAATACATCTGCCAAGTGTGAAACCGATCGGATGAACAACTTTGATAATGGCCTTGAATGATCACTGTATCAGTACCCCTAAGTGTTGTTATGATTGTTTTATTGTATTGCGATATGATTGGAACTAGTCTGTGTCTCCCTTAACTTTAAATAAAAAGTTAAAATATATTTTCTTTGTAGTTTGACAAATGGTTTGTGTAAAGAGTATTTTGAAGCATTTGTGAAGTAAATATGTAATGTATAATGTAAATATTGTGATTCAGACTCCTCTGGCATTTTAATGAGTCAAAGGTGATTTCTGACTTTGCTCCAAACATACGAATTAAAGCCTGACAGATAAACTGATATCCACTGATCACAGATACATGGATAACTGACATCTGATAAGTACTAAAAATAATTGTTATAGTTTATTTAGAAAATGTGTCAGTTTTATTTCCATTCACTGACCTGTGATGCTCTGCAAACAATATGCTTTCTGCCTGTTGGGCTACTTTTGATGTGCGGGAACTCAACTATACATATCATGTTTTCACTGTACAAATTCGCACATTTATGTTTGCGTTGTTATAATGGTTATCTTTGCACTGGAGCTGAGCTACCCTGCTGCATATCATGGTCTACACCAGACAACAGAGTTCACTGTATGAATTTGTATGAGTCAATACTTTATCTTTAGTCACTATCTGCTCACTATTACCTTCATCATCATCATTTTATTATTATCATGCAAGGTTATTGAAGCATTTTCCACATGCCGCAGTCATTGAGAAAGTAGAGATTAAAAAAAAGGTGCATATCTGCAGGGCACAGCAGCTTCAAAGCTTCTCCCACTCGAAAAAGCAAAGCTAAGAGAGGTTGCATAATGTGTACAATTAGGTAAATAGATGGAGGGTGCAGCTCTTTTTCTTCTTCATTACAGAAGCTGCTGAGGTGAAGATGATGAAATTCTAGGACAGAGATGGAAACAGATATCAAGGCCATGCATGAAAAGAGATGAAAGAAGAGGTTGCACCTTCATAATAACATTTCTACCACTCATCTAGCACATTAACTACCAAAATGGCAAACTTATTCTGAGAACAATAATTTAATCAAGGACATGCTCTGTTTAATTCACCTTTTTATCCAGTTTTTAGCCACATTTTTACGAAACACTTTTGAGATTTTGGTTGTTTTTACTATTATCTTAAGTTATCAGAGAAACAAGTTGTGAAAACGTAAGTGACAGCTCAGCTCGCAGGGTATAGGGTATTATATATTTGCTTTGGAGAGGAGGGAGACAGATAACTCCGCTCCAGGTAAACACCTCCTGAGCGCCCGGAACTTATGGTTTCAGAGACAAGCTGAGCAACATTCAGCACTTCTGCCGACATGTCAGACATCTTCAGAGAAACACTGATTTTGAAGGTGACTGTTATATTCAGTGTTCCTATCGGTTTAAATCACCTGGTCCACTTATTTTTAAGAGGAGGCAACCTCTGCAGATAGTTTGGTTCCCCGTAAAAACCTCCTGAACAATAAACACTGAAGGAATGCTAACCGCATCTTGTGTTATTGTTTTGATTGAGGAGGAAAAAATTACATATTCCACTTTTAAAGCTTCAGCTGTGCCTTTACAGTGTATAGTTTGACTTGATCATCTAGTTTTATACTGTTAACTATATTTTTAAGTTGTATTGTGCTATAAAGTTAAAAGTTTACACTAGTTAAGCTCTTCAAATCTAACAACAAGACTCTATGGTTTTAAATAATAAAGCTCCCTCTGGGCTGCAATATGATATAAACTTTTGTCTAAAACTATCATGCTTTAAAAACAGCACCAGAGGTGGAAGATTATCATGCAGATTCCCACCGTGAGCATGTGACTGGGCATAGACATTTAACAGTGTGGGAGTCTGCAGATGAGACAAACAGACAAACTTGGCCTTGGCTGGAATTGTAACTGTAAGGCTCAGGTGGTCTAATGAATAACCTTAGATGACCAGAAATTTGTCTGGCTCTAATCTTTTCCCACAAGGAAGCAGAGTTCACAGCTTATGTGACACAAAGCTTAGTGGGCATCCGGACACAGAGGGACAGAGGGGGTTAACAAGCCCTAATGGGGATCAAACCACTTTTTAACTGCAAGCAAATCAGCCAAACAAGCTTACACTGCAACACACAGACACATGGGAGATTATGCAGTGACTTAAACTACTTCAAAAAGGGGGAATATGAGTGTGTGACAGCACTAATCCTCACACACACACACACACACACACACACACAGAGGAAGAAAGCAAAGGGGAGAAATAATGGACAAAATGAATATTGCATTCTCTTGATATCAATCTATGACATCTACTTAGGCATTTTATTACTGGTCCAGTAGGTCTTTGAGGAAAAATCAACTCCAGGCTGAATTTTAACTTCCTCTACAACACAGTGATCTTTGTCAAGGAGGTTTTCAGTGCGGTTTGTCTTTGTGTTCGTTCTGTTTCTGTTAGCAGGATTACAAAAAACTCTTTGTTTACACTCTCACCAAATTTATTCCTCCCTGTACCTGACTTATGGCATTGAAAAATGGCCAGAAAAGTGTTTTGGCAGAACACTATGATGTCACAGTGACCTTTGACATCTTAGCTAAAATAATATTCCATCACTTCGTAATTTGTGTGAAATTCTGTCATAATTAGTGTTATGGCTAAAAACATGGCTATATGAAGACACTAGCCCCTTTCATAGTGCGGTCCCGCAAATGTCCCAATATATTGTGGGAAAAATCTGTGCCGGCTTTTCGCCTTAGGGAGTTCAAAGTGATCCCGCAAATGTGTGGAACAAGGTGGGAGGATAGTGGGAGGAGAGGAAAGTGGGAGGAGACGATAGTGACGTGCGACAGAGCAGCAGCAGTGCTGCACAGTAGCACAGTGCTAATAGGCTGCACAGTTAGCTCTTTAGCAGTACAATGTGTTGCAGCAGCATGTGTATCCATGCAACTTATGCCCACAAGCTCTGCACGAAACTTGGGTGTCATGACTGATGACCAACTTTAGGGTGTTTTTTACTCACTTTTTGTCTTTCCCACAACATTATTCCTCTCTCCTACAACGTCCATTACAAGTGCAAATGGTAAATTATGCAAATTAGGTTATGACATCATTTAGCGACTTCTAGCTACTTTTATGAGAGCTAATAGCTACTTTCCCTGACTGAGGAGTTGGCAGCACTGGCGCCCTTATGGGCCGTGGGTTTTAGATTTTGCAATTCATTTTGCACTGCTGAACTAGCAGCTGCACTATGACAGCCTTGTCATGGCCCTGCTGTTTGCTGCTGTTAATGTTATCATCAGGCCTAAATATCTTGGTAAGGTCAGCATATAGTACAGTTATCAGAGGGCACATGCATTATGTTTACTTCCATTGTTAAGGAATAATACCGTTCATGTTTTTTTTCTACTGGTGATTTTCAGGCTTGCTACCAGCTGCAGCATGTGCCAGAGGGGCATCAGTGAAGGAGTGCCCTGCTATTTATACTTGGCGCAGCAGCTGCTACCACAGTTGGGGAGGTCAACATAGGAAATAGACCTTTGTCACAGTTAGGGAAGGCCGAAAGATTTCAGACAAGCTTATTTTGAGTAGAGAAGGCAATATTTATTCACAGTATTATTTGTTTAAACATCATATGGCAACTGAAATCTATGGGATTATGTGTCCTGCATTGTCCTATCATGCATTTGTTTAAATTAAAATAATTTATTTGACCAATAATTGAGGGTTGCTTTTTATTTACATATATCCCTATCAAAACTCAACAGGTTAGCTTTGGGTTACACATAAAGCCTGCTGTCATACTGAGTGTGCATTTGAATGTGTAAGGGCCCTCTAAAGACTCATTAATTGCACACCACTTTAAGGTTAATTAAGCATTAGGGCAGGTGAGGCAGAAAGGTCAAGTCTGAGTCATACATCACAGGAAGCTCTTTTCCAACTGCTTTTAACATTCACATCACATTCACAATGTCAGACCGTCACAGTGATTCAAGGTGGATTCTAATCACACCTCCACTTTAATGAATGCATACACACACACTCAAATCTGATTTGCGTTTCATCACGAAAGCAGATCTCAATGCAGGTCACATTATGTAATAGTTACATCCTTTGAAACTGACATATTGCTTGTTCCCCACCCACTGGGTTTTTATGTTATGATTCAAACTGGTTGGCTTGTGGTATCTCAACAGCTGGATAAGCATGCTAATGTTTCGCTCTTCATTTCTGAACATCATATTACAATTTTTAAAAAACTAGGAGTAGTCTGCTTGGCCAAGTCGGGATTTCTAGGTCAATCTTTCCACTAAAACTTAAAATTCTTACAGACACCTGCAAATTCAAATGATGCCTTCCATACCTAACTGTGTTGTTGATGGTAAGAGTTGGAAGAAAGGGGTGGTACCTCAGTCATTATAAACCTGAAGCATTACATCTTATTTGTGGGAGGAAACAGAGCTCGCATGTTCAACCCAGTCACCACTAGGATGCTGATTTTAGTCTAATGCTGAAAATCTAATATGCTGCAAGTGTAACCCTGTAGAGAAATGTTTCTCCTTGTAATATTTTACTAAAGATGCACAGTTCCAACTCAATATTATTAATTATTAATTTGAGGATGTAATGTTTTACTGAGGCTATCAATAGATTAAAAAAAAAAAAAAAGAAACTAAATAATCCTTCAATTTGTTCCATGTTAAGACTGTAATTTGTAATAATCGATATCTGTCTGTTAAGGGGATATTCTTGATACCCATAGAACCATTTTTATCCAGATATCTTGAAGTGAGCGGGAAAATGACCAAGCTTATATTTCTTTGTCAAATTTTTTGTCTAATTTTGGAGCATTATTTAGACCACCTTCAAGACGAGATATCATTTCTTGGTTGGTACCAATGCATTTTATATTTCTGATTAATCACAAAAATGAACATGTTCATTTTGACAACTAGTTTATTTTTTTCTTGAGGAATCTATTGATCACTGTCTTTAAAATGTTCTTAAACTGTAAAATTTGAATTTCCCATAGTAGATCTAGTCTTTCAATGTCTTGTTTTGTCCAACCAACAATCCCAGTCCCAAAGATATTTATAAGTTTATAAGTTTCCATGTGTGACCAAAAAAAGCATTTAAGTCCCTCACTTTTGAGAAGCTGCCAATTTTGGTTTTTGGTATTTTTGCATTAAAACATTTTGGAGGCAAACTTCTGAAAGGTTTGTGCAGTTAAGAGAGGTTCCTGAATCAGACTTGGAACTCTTGAGAGATAAATGTTCTGACATGAGTCCAGTTGTGGCCTATGTGGATCAATGCAGGATGTAAAAGAACCTGTCACTTTAAAATAATCAAGTTTCTCCATTGAGTAACAAAGTCACCACACATACAGTGTGAGCCAGCTTCTAATTCCATTTGAATGCTTATTCACACCAGAAGCAATGACCTCATATGGCCTATTGATCCAAAGTTAGATTAAACTTAAATCCAGTGAACCAGAACAGGTCCCTAAAAAAACAGATTTCAGAGGGGTTGGAAATGTTTTAAATCTTGATGCAATACAAACTCAATGTTTTAATCAAATTATACACCTAGAAAACAGAGTACACATTTAAGGCAAATAGTGCTCTTTAGTTAAAACAGTGTTAACTTTTATTCTACACAGTGAGACAGCAGTGTTGCATTGTTTGTTCATTCTGTCGCAGCACAGACTCATTCAGAAAACAGTTGAAGAAGCTGTACAGATACAGAAGGATGAAAACACATGGTGCAGTGGGTAAAGCCATAAAGACTAGAGATAAAGATACACTCTGAAGACATGTTAGGGAGGCAGAAATGGATAAGAGAACCTGATATGACCTTTGTTTCTGTGCACAGGGGCAGATACACCATGGAAGCATGTGAGTTTGGTGTTGTCTGAGTAACAACAGACGCAATTGAGCGTTAAAGCCGAGTAAATCTGTCTGTGACCCCAGGTGGGGGGCAGGCGGGGGGCCTACACACCCACACACTCCAGTGTGTAGCAACATAAGGCAAGTACCATGGGGATGGTAGGGCCTTTAATCGACTCAAATATTTAGTTGTGATTAATCGCATCATTGTATTTTATATGTTTTTAAGTTTTTAATACTAGAGTCGACACATATGCTTGTAAAATGCAAATGTATTAATATTATAATTGAAACAACCCAAAAGAATGACAAATAGTGTCCAGGATAAGCTCAAAGGTACTGCATGCTCAAAAAATACGCTGAATGCATTACATGGCAAACTGAGGCCCAACAAGAAACAACAGATGAATGTAACATGACTCATTAATACTAACACCATGTAGTGTCCAACTTAACACTGAACATCCTGGTTTAAACAGCTCAACACAAAATGATTGACCTCATGCATCACAACCACAGCCGCCTATAACAACTGTAGCACGTCGAAGAGCGATCTTTGCTGGTCACTGCTATCGTGCCAAGGATCAAGTAATATCCGACATTCTGCTATGGCGGCTCCCCCAATCGTCCAGAGGTACCAGGCCTCATACATATCCTGACACAATCTCCAGGGACACAGGACTTACATTCCAGGAACTGGGAGCAGCAATGGCCGACAGGACCTGATGGAAAGACGTGGCATCTAGGATCTCAACGACAGTCGAAGGATGATGATGATGACAGACACATTGTACAACAAACACTGAGTGTAACTGTCTAACTTCCCATGGGGATAATAAAGGCTCACAAAATCATTGTCTTCTACCATGTGGGATCAAAACAGGGTGATACAAAAGATAAATTAAAACAAACAATAAATAAAGTCGGCATGTAACGTGGGGAGTGAAATGTGAGGAGCTTGGGGGAGGAGTCTCTCTGTCGTATCTGAGACTGGACGTATCCATGGTAACTCATTCACACAGACAGTTACTATGACTTTGGTATGTTGAAGCTCAACTTGCACTCAAAATACGCTCTTTATTGATTTCTGCTCACGAAGGGTTGTTTCGGCTGCCATCCACAGTGTTACTGCTGCCTCACTTACTGCTTTCCCAAACTACGGGGCGGGCCGAGGGTCATACTTACAGAACGTGCGCTCTTTAAAAAAATTGACACTGTTAAAAGGAATTTCCATTAATGCGTTATTTCGTTAACTTTGATAGCCCTAATACAGATACAAGTTAATTAGTGCGCACAACGGAAAAAAAAATATATATACGGACGCCCATAACGTTGGAATTATATAGTTTAGACACAATCCTCTATTAATTGTGGTTTTATTTTCATGTGGTATGTTTGGAAGAGATTGATTATTACAGTTTTGAGAAGATATACAATGTATCTGTCAAGAATAAATCACATTGCTCCTTGCATTGTGTGTTCACTTGTGTGTAAAAAAGGATGGGTTAAATGCAGAGGTTGAATTTCCCCATTGTGGTATTAATAATAAAAAAGTAATAAATTATAGAGGTTAAAAAAAATGTATTCCAACTTTTTGGCAACCATTGGTTTCTAAGTCTTTTTTCGACTGGATAAATGTGTGTATTATGTTGTCGTCTACTAATCAGACTTTTTGGGGAGCTACGTGATCCGAATACTGGAGGTCCTGGTTCACTTAGGATCTAAAATCACTGAATGAAAGTTTGAGTCCTGAACTAATGAGAGTGAGACACTATCAGCTTAGGGAGTACAGAAACATTCAGTCTACTCCTGACTGTACAGTGGTGTTATAGTGTGGAGCTTCTTTCCTTCCAAACAATCTTCCTTGTCATCAAGTTACTTTTGTAACCAACATTAATTAGCAACATAATTTTAAACCAAAACAATGGTCAGTGTTGGCTTAAAATAAGAAGCTTCTCCAGTGTTTTTATCTACAACATACATGGATCTTTGCTAGTGATTAGCGTCAAAACTAGCAAATCTGGCTCAGCCGCTCCTTGTCCCATTCTCTCGCTTAAGAGCACAAAAATTTAACAACCTGAACTGACAGCATTAGGCCTCTAAACCACGCTTCTAATAAGTAATATGACAACAAATAAACTGTGAAGTGTCAGTTGTCCTTCTGATTGTGGTGCCGATTTACGCTGTGCTTCTTCTTCTGTTTATTAGCAGTAAGCAAACCAGCTTGGCGGTGCATTACTGCCACCAAGTGGACTAGAGTCATTAGTCTCAATACTGTCCAAACAGTACTGTACAAACCAGTTTAAAAAACCCAAACCCACTCTAGAGTCCAGCAGTCATTCAGGAGAGCAGCACATGGTTTTCGATCGTAGCGTAATCACTTAGAGACAGTTTCAACCATGATACGTGATCACATACACAACGGATTAAACACGGAGACGCAACTGTTGCAAAACAAAAGCAGCATGGCTAATTATGCACAGAGTCTCCGCTGATCATAAACATAGTGATCGTGAATTAACCGGCATCGCTAAATGTGCACAGAGTGACTGGTGCTTGTTGTAAACAAACAGGGATCGCCAAGTAAACACCTCCTGCAGCAGCAGCACATACACACTGTACTGTTACAGAGCTAACTGTTAGTCTATTAGCAATTTAATTGTGGTGTTGTTTGTTTGATGCTTGTTCTGTTTGTTGTTAATTTTTTTAATAAGACAAAGCACTATAGAGATTTGAACCCATTGTTATTTAATCCTAAGGCTGTTTGTTGATGTGTTTTTTTATTTCTATTTTCTTATATATAAAAGGTTTACTTGAAATAATAAGGAAAATAAAAACATGTAATGAAAAGTTATGTCGATGCTTGAATATTTTAGAGAGTAAAGACAAGCTTTGCAAAAAAAGAATAATTGAAAAGACAAAAAAATGCAATAGATACAATAGAACAGCTGTTTAAAATCCTCCTCCTGTAAAACAGTATTGGTTGAGCATCTAAATGTAATGGCTGCATTTGGTGCTGAATTCTTATGCATTAGTATTTCTTAAGCTGGTGTCAAGTAACCAAACCTGGAACATCTTTCACAAACTGCACATGACTTGGCTGTAGCACGAATAAAATTTCAGTCAGAAGATTTTTTTTTACTCTAATCCATGCGTATAGAGATTGTAAAAGGAAGCAGACCAGTTTTACAGGCTCATTTCTACACAGCAGGATCGGCCCTGCCAGCGCAAAATAAAATTTTCTGGCGAAGTCTGGCTACTGAGAGGGAATGGACTGCAATCAATGGTCCAGAAATATATACATCTGAAATGCATTATATGCATCTGTGGTCGGTATAAAGTCAACGGTCAGAACTCCAATGATCCAAGTAAACATGAAGGACATCACTAACCACAGGCAAAGAGATAACACGCTTCCTAAAACTGAGCACACCCAAAAAAAAAAAAGACCATGAAAACAAATTCTTGCTGAAGGCCTGTTTAATGACAATAGTTGATTCATTCATTAATGAGGGATACTCCAGAAGATTGGGGGTCAGTCATTGTTAGCTTGGAAAAAGAAAAGGTTGTTTATGTCCCTGACCCACACAAACTCTGACAGCCATGCAGAAGCTTTTTGATGTTGGAGAGCAGAGCCAATCCATGTTAATCACAAGACATTCTTTCTTTAGATGAACACATTTTTGATATGGATGCCCATAATTTAGGGTTTTTGTGTGAGGTTGCATGTTCTCCCCGTGTTAGCTGGGGTTTAATCTGGATTCTCTGCAATACTGCCACAGACCAAAGACATGCAGGTGAGGGTGGGAGCTTATTGAGGGGTAATTGTTGACTCTAAATTGTCTGTAGCTGTGAATGTGAGTGTAAATGGTTGTCAGTCCTGTGATTGTCTGGCGACCTGTCCAGGGTGTACCCTGCCACTCACCCAATGTCAACTGGGATAAAATGAGCAGCTCCAGATGGATGGATCCCTTATATTGGTTGTTTAAAAGGAAATGGACTTAGCTATAAAGTAAGGGGGACATTTTACATTTCAAAAATATACTTGTCAGTGCTCTCTGGTGGACTAAACATATATAAACTTATTATCTCAAACACATGTCAGCAAATTCATTAAGATATCTGATTTATCAAGATAGCTTTACTTGAGAATACCAGCAACCTGTCATACCAAGCAAATGGAGCTAGACTCGGCTAGGGAACCTGAGGGTGGCGGTTCGAGTCCCCACACAGGCCAAGTAGGGAGTGTGGATTGGTAGCTTGAGAGGTGCCAGTTTACCTTCTGCCTAGAGTGAGGCACCGAACCCACATATGCTCAGGGGAGCCATCTTGTGAGGCAGCCCCTTCAGTACATGTGTGTTCTGAAGATCTTTGGGTTTGGGAATGGGCATTCAAGGATGTGATCTTGAGCTCAAGGGCAGTTTTTTAAAATTTACAGACAATTAATTCAGAAAATAATCAGCAGAATATTTGTTGCAACCTCACTGACAAAAAGGTAATGTTGATACTAGGGTTGGGCAATGTGTCTTGAATTGAATTGGCATATGACGATGTCCACAGTGAAACATCATGATGGACGATGACGTCGTCTGTGCAGGTCACCCAAACTGATCAAATTATTCAGGCATAAAAAAATGGTGTCTGTTCTATCAATTGTGACTTTTTTCTTCAGAAATGAGTGGGTGCCATAGAAATAAGTGCATTCTTAAAGGTTCATATTAGTTCAAACAAATACTTTAGGTTTTGCTCAAACTTGATTTGGGAAAAAAGTTACAGCCTGAGTGATCACCTTAAGATGCACTTGCAAAATCAATACTGTTGATACATCAGAGTTACTTTTTTAGAACCCAACGAATGCCGCTGCAAATCCATGCACAGGTGTTGGTATGAACAGATTGTGGGGGGGTTTACACCAGGATGTTGTGCTCAGTGGTTGACAACTGTCAGCCAGTGGCAATGGAAGATGGCATCATCCATTGGCCCAATGGTAGTTGATATATTCATTCTTTCTTTACAATATTTTTGTCCCAACATTGAATATATGTTCCAAATAACATGTTTATCATGTTTTGGTAGGATTCTGTTGCTTTGCTCAACCATACATAGGCCTAAAGAAAATGTCAATGACCCCAGCTGTCAGTGGCTCCACCCAGCACCACAGCCATCTGCTGCTCCTATTCTCTACATCTGGAAGACAGATCACCTAAAGTCCACCAGAAGCAGCCAATGATGTCATCCGGTGGTTCCACCCAAACAGGAAGGCTGTGTGTGTGGAAATGCATGTGTGTTTGTTACATGCGTGAGTGTGTTACAGGATAAGTTATGGCTTCTTCCGAGTTTAGGAGCCTGGAAAGAGAATGTATGCGCATGTGTGTGTTCAAGTATTCAGAGGTCAGAGCTTGCTTGGCAGATGTCAACCATTTCAAAGACTCAAACACATACACATGCAAGCAATTATTTACAAATGCATACTCAAAAGAATCTACTTGTCAATATTTGTTACACACATATACAATTATACATCAACACGTGAAATACAGATACTGTATCTACAAAATTATAGCTACAGGGGGGAAAAGCATATAAATGGGTTTTGTGTAAACACAAAATAGACACTTATATGCAAAATCCACACACACACACACACACACACACACACACAGAGGTTAAAGCATTTGTAAAGCTTCAGTGACAGGAGCAGAGCAAAAGCATTCCTCTGCTTGCTCTAACTCAAACTTTGCTGCCAGCCATAATTACTAAGTCCTAAACAAACACAGCTAAACATAGGCACACACATACACACACACACACTCTTGCACTCAGATGGAAACGCACTCCCTCCAAGAATAAAACACAGTCTTCACCAACATTGCAGCTCTCTAGTCTGCCTCTGTTTGGAGTTTGATAAAGCTTTATTCAAGCAGTCAAACCTCAGTGTTTGATAATATGCATTTACGCTGGGTAATGAACAGTAGCACACTGCTGCTGTGTGACTTACAGTTTGTACTGTCACCTCACAAGACAACTGGCACAGTCAGAGAGAGAAATACCCAGCATCAGGTAGTTTGTCTGGATCCACTGTTCTAGGTAGCAGAACTCTGGACTTCTCTAATGGAGATCAACCTAAATAAATCATACATTGTTCTCTCCCCTCTAGGCTTTCATTCATGCTAAGCAAGCATTTCCATCCCTATGAAGCAGCTTTTTGACACATCCTTGCTATCTTTTTCTCTGATCACACCTTGCATGTCAGTTTAGCTGATTGTACAAAACAGGTGATGACTGATGGAGCTCAGACAAGCTTCTGGTGCTTCCACAGACTCTATGCTGACAACAACTTGACTTCCAAGACCTTCAAGAGGCCTAACAGTAACTGAGATGGAGAGAAAACAGAGAGAGAGGGAGGAGGGAGCAAGGAAGGGAGGAGAAACCCAGAGAGAAGTTAAGGGACAGAAAGGGCAGAGTGTGTGAACGGAGAACAGTTAAGGAGAAACAAAGAGAAAGAGAGTTAGGTAGAAAGGAGATGCTGAGAGGAAAGTAAACAGTGTGAGGGGATTGGAATGTGTTTAAGCAGCCGGAGTGACTGAAGGTACACTGTCGGCCTGGCACACAGGCTGTCAGCTACATACCAACTGCTTCTTACTGCACGAGAACAAATATGAGAGCATTCTTACTACGGTGTTAGTCCTCAAGAGTCAAATTTGGTCTAATAGTAAGTGAAATACAGACAGAAGTAAGCAGGCAGAGATAAATGATGGAACAGAGAGATGTTTAGGAGCAGCAGAGCTTGTAGAAGGACTCAGCTCCTCTGGTTTGGCCTGAGTTTCAGTGGGTGGAGCGACAAATGAGAGGATGTTGATATCCCACACAGGAAGACGGACAAACAAAAGGTCTGCTGGAGTGACACAGTACACAGGACACAAACTGGAAATAACAGACCAGCCATATTTGCAGAATCTGAATAAAACACTGTAAAAAAACGAACAAAATTAATATTCTAATTAGTTTGCATCTGATTAAAAAGTAAGTTAACAAGATCAATAATCTGATTTAGCATTTGGTCCCAATTTTGGTCCCCAATTTTTGCATCTATTTATTCTGTTTAAACCCATTTGTAAGTATACTTTTTTTTTTAAGGTGATGACTTAGTAAAATGAACACCAACATGCAAGCTTCATTCAAAAACCTCAACAGAATCTTACAGGCCCAGTCATTTGTTAACAGGCTGGTCAGTATTCACTAAATATTGATATTCATCACCCAGTCCTATAACAACTCTGCTAAGTTCTACTAAGGGCGACAGAGAACACAGGGCACACTATTTTGGTTTTCATTTTAAAATATTTAAGTCAAAATATATAAGTCTTTGGCCTCTGAATCTTTGTAAGGAGGTCAGATATGTGTGTGGAGCCCTTCTCTGTTAGGTTATGCTTATGTTGAGTTTAATGTTTACTTCCTGATAAGAGACATTTTTCAGAAATATTTCATTAATGTCCTTGCTTGCTTGCCAAGTAGGGGGGGTCCAAGGAAAAAAGGCTGGGAACCACTGTCTCAAAAGAATGATATAAAAACGTGACATTTTTTCATCATTTTGACAAAAAAAAAATCAGCTTTTTCCCAATTGAAGACATGGGTTTTGGACAAGCAGTCCCCGAATAAATGGTCTTTCATCTAAAATGTGTCCCCAAACTAAGTCCACACACACACACACACACACACACACACACATCAGACATGGTGTCTGAACCGGTAGCACATGGCTCTCATTCGGTCTTTGCCTTCAGAAACTCTTTGTTTCCATGACAACCAGACACAGGAGTCACCCTTCAGTTTGCAGCGTGTGTGTGTGTGTGTGTGTGTGCAGTCCATGGGCGTATGTGTGTGGTGTATGTTTACAAGAGAGACGGATGGATAGTACTTTCTACATTCAATGCCAATAAGACACGCTGAGTTGAGTTAAATGGAGGACAGGAGTGTGTGAGGGAGGTGACGATGGAGGCAGAAATGAAGAGAGAGCAGAGTGCAGACTGGTAGTGCTGTCACACCAACAAAGCAGGCAGCTACAGACAACAAAACAGATGGTGCTGACTGCTGTGTGAAACCTCAGGATGCAGGGATACCCCGCACACCCCCGTCATCCTGAGCCCCTCTCCATCACATATTCAGATTTAACAACCTTTAAGTCCATCCCACCTGTTTCCAGTTAAATTTTCTGTTTGTTTTTTTATCTGGATACTGCTGAGCTTATTTTCCATTCCTTTATGTGGTTTGGAGATGACTTACTGACTCTTTGAAAGTGGTCTGAGATTGAACCACAGAGGGGATTTGGATGGTCAGAACTTCAGCGGATGCAGAGGCTCCGTCTGCAAATGCTCAGATCACCCAGGAAGCTGGAGTGTTGGTCTTTCGGTTCACTGCAAATATGTACATAAGCTCTACAATACAGAATGTAAGTCTGCTTGGGTGAGGGAAGCGACATTTAAATTTGAAACTAGCAGAAGTTTAGATGATGACAACAACAGAGAAACAGTCTTAAATGTGCTAACTCACCAGACCACCCAGAATTTTTCACCATATGAATCAAAAACAAATGCTTTTCTCCTGCTGCTGGAATGCAGTGCACAAATATCAAATCTGTTCACATGGGAGTATTTGGGATGAAATGTTCTGAAGTGGGAGCTAAATTACTGAATTTATTTATGGGTCTCATAACATGAAAGAGTGGGACTTCCTGTAGTAGTTTCTAGACAAGTCACCAAACATTACCAGGCAAAACCAGATGGTAAAGTGGAATATAAAGACTTAAGGTAGGGCTGAAATTATTCATTATTTTCATTATAGATTATTGATTTGTTTTTTTTTGTTTTTTAATGTTTAAATGTGTATCATGTGTAATGCCGATCACATCTTCCTAAAGCCCAAAGGAAGACATGCTTTGTCCAACCAACAATCCCCAATCCAAACGTACAGTGTTCCATTTACTTTAAGAACGAAAGTAGCAAAGGCTGGAACTAAATGATGGTATTTTGACTTGATAAATAGGTTTAATGATTAACTGAGAATCAAAATAATTTCTAATGTTAGATGATTCCATTAATGTATGAATCATTTAGGCCCTAATTTGAAGGGAATGCTGGCGTCTTTCAGTACGCATCAGGCTACATAAGGAGAATTTGCATCACTGAGCTGAATTCCCCAAACTCTGTCTGACCACATTTGACCCTGTTAATGTGGTCAAAATGCTCACTTAAGCTCAATGGATTTTCTGACTGCCAGATGTACTGTCAATATTTGAATCTTCATATTACACAAATCCAATTTGGATTAATACAACTTTATTTGGGTACAACCCTTTTTTTTCTTTTTTTTTTATTATTTCTCAACACAGTTGAGGGAAAGCTCCATGTCGGGCTGGGTAAATTGTTTAATACTTGGCCTATTTGATTCCTCACTTTCATTACCAATACAAAAATGCAGGTGTAGAGTTTGATGGTATTAAATCAGTTCTTTCTATACTCTTGTTGAATCTACCAAATGTGTAGCTTAAATATTTGCAAGTAACTTCAGTTATAATGAAAACATAAAGGCTTGTAGTTTATGTTTGCTCTTCGAGGAGCCAACAACTCTACAATTTTTACTGGTAGCCTAATTAATGTATCTGGCACAATTACATAACGGCTGCAATCTACTTCATTTCTTACCTTTTTATTTTCACAAGCAGCAAATGCTGAAGATCTCCATGCATCACTATTGAGATCATAAGCTCTAAAACATTAATAAGTTTTGAATATAAGTTGAACTGGGAGACTCCTGATCAGTTAGATCAATTTTCCAGAGAACAGTCACCAATCTGTTGGTCCCATTGAACTATAAAATCACAGTCCACCTGTAGAGTGGTGTTACAGAGTGAGGTTTTCTCACAAATTATCTCTTTATTTTAGCCATTATGGAATTAACGTTGATTATCTACAACTGATATAATCTCCCTCTGATAGTGTTTACCATTTCAATCTGGGATAGCAATTGTCAGAAGCTGCTGCCTCAATGTTTTGCACATTATTCTTTGCTATAAAGTATAAAAGTTTGACACCCAGTGTGTGACTCCTTCATATTACATTCCAGTCACAGATCGAAGCCTCTGTTTTTCTAAGAAATACATTCCTGATGATTTTTGCTCAATAACCAGAATGTCATTGAACAACTGCTTGCTCATTTGTGCAACACAAGAAACATACTTACACTGTGTATTACAGTAAGTAGTAAATATATCATTAACATGGTCAAAGAGCAGGCAAAAACATATATTTGGAAAAGAAGTCAAACTGTGGACACTGGTTATACATTTTTAAATTATTCAGACGGAAAATGTGGGAAGATTTTGCAAAGGCTTTTCAACCAGCTGCAGGTGTTAATACATGACCTCCTCTATTGATCCTTAGAGATCTTTCTTACAAGATGCTTCAATCTGTCACTTGAATGTTTACCAGAGGCACAAACTGGGGCAAACCCTGCCCAACCTCCATGACACAATTCACATGAAGCTGAGCACAGATAACTTAGCCAAGAAAACGACATTTCATTATGTTCAATCATACAGATGGTTTACTCAGTATTCTAGTGAGCTGCTCTGTAGGCTAATCCTCAGGTCACATATCAAATACCACAGTGTACACATTTGGCCTTCTGGCTTTTACATTTACTGCAGCTCTGGGTAAATGCATCCTTCATGGTCTTATTGTGAGAGTTCATGTTAAATTAGATTACTGAACTTTGAGAAAACATTCCTTCAGACTATCTCTTTTGTACAATAAAGCAGCTGTGACAATAATTTTCATCATTTCTAGAGTCTGCTCCTTCAGATACCACAGGGGTCCCCCTCTCCGGGAGCCCCTGCTACAGGCTACTCTCTGGAACTCCGTGATTGTCCTTTCATTGCAGGTAGTTGTACATCTACAAAAACGAGTTAAACCTTTTTTTAAAGACCATTAGCAAAGGAAAACATAGTGTGTGAACTTCACTGTGGCTTCAACAGTGTAAAGTGCCTCCTCCTTACAGCAACAATGTATCTGACATACCAGAAGAAAAAGCAACAAAGTAACTATCTCTCCACAGCACACTATAGGTCCAGTTTTTGATAATTATTACCCAAAAACGATGCACATGAAGAGAAAAAAAGGGGAAGAAGATGATGTTCGTGTCATTTGACACCAGTGTGTCTAAAAGCAGTGGACTCAGTCAAACTATCAGCCACTGTGATAACAAAAGCAGAGGACAACGTACCGTAATGGGAGCGCCGGCGAATACTGTTCTTATCTCCGCCTGGAATATGTATTTTTATCCCGGTATAGCAGCTGAGAGTTCCCCTTTTATCCAGCCAAACCTCGGTCTGGTGGTTGTTCTCTTCGTGCAGTTTTTTTCTCTCTGGTCTGGATGGAAAACGTCGTCCTCACTGAGGAGAGAAAACGGGCGGGGCTCCAGGGTTTGGACAACCCGTTCGACCAATTAGCTATCGATATGACAACAATATCCTGCTGTGAGCCAATCAGGTTCTGTTTCCAACACACAACCGTCTGCTGATTGGTTGGCTAAGTGGAGACCTCCCAGTTGAAATTACTACAGCACCGGGAGAAGAGCTGGTGGAATGTGATCTCCCTTGTAGGGATATCAACTTCACCTACTGAACAAAGCAGCTGAACATCTTTTATCACAAACACAGTTCATACATACAAAGCGTATTCTAATTATTCCTGACATTTAAAACATCTGTACAGCCACAAAAATCACAATATCTGTAAGGGTTATTATTAATTTGAAATGAAATTACTGAGTTATAAATGGTGAACTAGGCTATATTACAAATATCACTGCTGACAACTGTATAATGGAGTTATTTGAAGGAAGTATCTTCAAATAGTCCAAATTCAAATGACAGAACAGAACAGCAAATTCTCACATTGCAGGAGTTGAAACTGGGTCATATTTGTCATTTTCACCTAAAAGATGAATACATTGTTTAAAACAATTCTCAGCCAATTGACTAATTGATCATTTACACACAGTTAACAACTTTTATTGCAAAATCACAGTCAAAATAAGGGACATCCCAATCATCCAGTCATTATCATTGAGTATCTAATGTTCTGAGTCTGACGCTTGGGCCTATTTTTTATTTTCACTATATTTTGTTGTAATTTTTCCCTAATAATACGGCACATGCATGCTTGAAAAGCCTATATTTTAACAGCAGAGCGGCTCTGCTCTAAGAAAACATAATCTGGTTCTTAAGAAGTGTAAATATTTCATATATCTATATGGAACTTACACTGGACCAATTAGGGGCCAGCTCAATTAGGCTTTAAGTGATAAGCTAAAAACAGCACACCAGCTAAGTCTCATGAGATTCCATGAACTATGACAAGAGTTGGACAAACGCATAAAAAAAACACAACACTGGCGCCCCCTGATGGCAAACAAAGAACACTGGTCCACAAAAACAAAACTGTGTTTTGTCCATTCTTATCAGCAACAAATGTCAATGGTTTGATGGCCTCTTTTCAGTTATTGTAATAATTAGTTAATTCATTATAACTCAGGTCTTCATTTAAAGCTACATTATGGCAACCGGGTACTCAGTGAAATAGATATAGGTCATAAAATTGCTGCATCTTCCAAAAAATGAAAAATGAGCATAAATCAGCTGATACAAATGAAGCCAACTGAACACAATCACTACTGGTTAGGAGATTGGATTTTAATCATGAAAAGTCAAACAGAACTGAATCAGAGAAGATAGAACCTTGATGCACCTCAAGAAGCATTCATGTTTCACTTCGGCCTCAGCTTAGCACAATCATTGACCATACACTGTCCAGCCATATTGTTTTGACCTACTCTGGCATTTTGTCCCTTGACAAGTATTTTCACTACTGTCCAAACCTACACCATTGTAGTTTATCTTAAAGGGACAGTCCATCCCTAAATCTTCCTATCTGTAGTGCTTTTTATCAGCCTAGACTTGGCTTGTGGTGATCAAAGTACCAAACATAAATAAAATATATTCGAAAAACTCAATTCTGGGTCTTCAGATCATGATTTCTGGAAAGAGATACTGCAGTTGAGATTTCAAATGTCTTTTTTCGACCTAACCTTAAATCCAACAACATTATGATGGTGGATCACCAGGGACAACCCTTCAGGATCAAACTCATCGACTTCGGCCTGGCCATACACCAGTCCAAAGCCCGGCAGGGGAAGACCATGCAGGTGGTTTACTTCAGGTAAGATCAGGTTATCATCAGACGGGTGCGAAATGTCAGTCTGTATGCCGTCTGCACTTCCTGTTCATTTAGTTTAGATCCTTGAAATATGACTGTGTTGCTCATTGTGTTGTTCTTTCATATTCAGGGCTCCAGAAATAATGTTGTACCTCCCGTTCTCCAAGGCCATCGATATGTGGTCGTTGGGCTGCGTGATGGTCATCATGCTCCTGGGCAGCGAGCTCTTTCCAGGAGACACTGAGCATGAAGCAGTAAGTCCACCACCGGAGCTGGACTGCACTCCCTGTCCCTGCTCTCCTCCTGAACCACTTTTCAACGGCTGGATCTGGCGTCAGACATGACATTCAGCTGCCGGCTCACATTCAAAAGCTCAAATTCAAACACTTTTCAAGCTGCCGAAGCCCAAAAGAATGTCAAAGCCTTCATCAGCACAGCTAGTGTTACGATAACTGTGAAAACTGACATTTACAGAATGCTTTTATTTTGCCAGCTGTTTATATTAAATTGAATTGTATTTAATCATAATTATATAATAATTGCTCATTTCCACAGTTAGACATCAACAGAGGATTTATCTGGCTTTTAGCAAGTCTAAATACATTCTTGATGTTGTAAAATGGTTACTTTAAGGCACCAAAAACCACATTCCTAAAGTTAGGGAACAGAACAGGGTTAGGCCTTAAAGAACTTGCATGCTGGAAATAAGAAAGAATGCAGATGTAAGGGTTTATTTTGCGTTTTTTCACGTTGAGAAATATTGCTGAAACAGTTTTAGGTTTGCTTTCAGGACTTTCAAGACAGACATGCGTTACTGTCTGAACGACCTCAGGAGGGTGATTGTGAAGCAGCTGCGGGTTTTTATCTGTTTTTTTCCATGAATCATTTGGAAGACTTGACTGACAGAGGGTTTGTTTCCTGAACCAGCTGTAGAGGAAGAATAAGTTGGCTGTGCAGCAGGCGCGATGCATTAACCTCCTGAAGGCCATGCTGAGCCTGGACGAGGCCGAGAGTATCACTCCCATCGAGATCCACACTCATCTGTTCATCAGCAGACAACAAAACTCCCAGTTAGTGTGTGTGCTTACGTGCATGTGTGCGTGCGTTTGTGTGTGCATTTCTCTTACAATGTGTCTTTTTTTTTTAAATATCCTAAATTCAATAAAAGTTATTCAATAAATTATTAAATAAACTTTTTCTTATAAATCTCAACTTCAGCTCCACTTACAGACATCAAACTTACCGGTTTTATTCCAAACTATATTCTGAAGGTTTTTACTGAGGGGCTTGTCAATATATCATTCATACCCTGATTTACAAAACATTTTGTTCCTTAATTTTATATGGCTTTTGACAGGATTTTCTGATTTAAGAAATGATAAAAGAAGATACCCCAGATCCCTTCTGTAAAAAACTTTGAATCAATATATCAACAAAATGAAATAATAACTGTGAAATTTGCTTTATCCGATGTTCAGATTTATGTCCTGGAAATATATGCAAATCAGCACATGTTTATTGAGTCCCCACCTCATTTGCATATCTAAACATAAAATTTCAGAAAACTCATAAGGCAAAAAAATATTGTGTTTATTTGAATAACAACTGGGGAAGTTTCACAGTGATATCTATATGTTAAAAAAAAAAACCTATTCACCTAGTGTTTCCTGTTTCCAACCCAGCATGAAGAAGAACTGGTTCAGATGTAAAACAAAGAGAACCACACACGATTCCATGGAGCTCCCACCAGGTGTGATCCTGGTCCGTACTGTTGATGCCAAAAACAGGCTGCTGTTGGACATTGATGAGGAGACCAGGTAAGATTATCTTCTCTGGAAAAACTCTTTCTTTAAATATGTCACGACAACAACAGGGATAATACGCTAACTCTGTGTGTGTTTGTATGGAAGTGAAGAGCCTCCTGCTGCTCAGAACAAGGACATCCAAACAGATCGCAGCAGTCCACCTCTCACAGCCGCTCCTCCAGGTGTGATCCTGGTTCGGCCCGCTGCAACCGAGAACACGATGCAGCTGGAAGACGAGGAGAGAGCAGCCAGGTGAGACAAGTCAACCTGATGTCTGACAGAAGTTATTGACACATCTGCCAATGTTATTTTGCTAAAGTCCAGTATCAGGAGTGATCAGTGTGTCTGCATGAGTCCCTGCAGAGCAGAAACATGTTTTGGCAACAAAACTACTTGGCTAGGTTGAGGAAAAAGTCGTGGTTAAAGTGTATGTTTGTTCCATAACTTTTTCACATGGCATTAGTTAAGAACAAAGGTAAAATAAGTCAATGTTGACTATTGGTTCCAAACGGGTCATGAACAGCGCTCTCCTCGGTCAAAGTCCTGTGTTTGTTTGATCTATTCATCCGCCCTGACCGCTCAGCCGTTAGCAAACACCAGTGTCGTATGTTTACCACAGTCAACTATGAATTCCAGAAGCTAGCTGAGTCCCCGTTTGCTGAATCAAGTTTGGAAATCACAGCCCAAAATATTCTGCTGTGGACCCATAATAGGTCTCATCTCAAAGAAAAAGAGCTTAAAAGGTGGCTTTTTGGTGCTTAAACATAAAAAGGTGAAAGTTTGGATTTGAACGCATAAAAAAAAACTACTGTGAAGATACAGAATGATGTAAAAACCTAATAAAAAGCAGAAGATAATGGATTCCTCTTTAAGATGTTATGATAATGACATGAAGTTTTTGAATACATCTTCTGATGCAACTGAACACATCATCAGTGATGTAACCTGGTGTCCTCGGGTGTTTCGGGTCTATCAATCTTTCAATGAAATAATGAATAATATGAATAATACACTAACTCTGTGTGTGTGTGTGTGTGTGTGTGTGTGTGTGTGTGTGTGTTACACCCTAAAACAGGCATTAGAGTTTGTACTTTCCGACAGTCCCTTCTGTTACATAGGTTTCTGTTAAAAAAAGAAACAAAAAAAACTTAAAGTTGTGATATTTCTGTCAGAATCACTCTATTCTATATATATATATATATATATATATATATATATATATATATATATATATATATATCCCCCGCTGGTGGGATTCAAAAGTATATTTTCTTTGAGAGGTCCCCAAATATTCACCGTTTATAGTAAAAAGAAATTGTAAAAACAGGCATTATAATCTCAATCTGGCAACAAAATTCTGCTAGAAAAAGTAATCAAAACAAGGCTTTAAATTGTGATATTTCTGTCAGAATCACCTTTTTCTACATGTCTCATTTAAAATGTGTCCAAAAACACCTAGGCCTACGTAACGAACGGTCATGTGACAAATATTCAATGAAAATCTATTTACACAGAGCAGAGAGGAGTGGACATGAGAGGTGGGGAAAACAAGAAATAGTTCAATATGTAGAATATGTGAAGGAAACATTATTTATTAAAAAAATGATTTTATACTTATCATTTACAGTAATTTACTATATTTTTTAAAATTACGGTAAATTACTGGTTTGCGCGTTACTGTATTTACTGTAGGACATATCATTTGAATTGATTTGGAGTGTCCATCATAGGCTATTTATGTATATTTATGAAAACTTTAGTGGTTACAATATCTATTGATTTATTTTTTCATTTTAAATATCTAATGAAAAATCTGAATTTTCTTTTAAAGAGCAGGTAATCCTAATGATTTAGATTTAAATATATATATTTAATTAATTATATTAAATATTTAATTATTTATTTATTTTCCAATATGTGGTAAACATACTACATAGCTGTTATTTTTTCATATCCATTTGTTACTAATAATAGAATAATAGAATTCACATTCATACTGATATTCAGGCAGTGAATCATTTCGTATTTTTATAATAGGGTGTTTGGTTCTACCTCCCAGGTTGTTGACCATTTATTTCAGTATAGTTTGAAATATCCATCAGAATGCATGTCTGTCATTATTTCATTATTAAAATTAAAATTATTTTGTTTTACAATAATGAAATTTAAAACACAGGCACGTTCATAAATGTGTGACATTACAAGCACGTGATCTACAGATGCTGCTCACCACCAGCCAATTGATTTCCCCTTGCAGCCAGCTGAAGTGAATCTTATCAGATTTATTTCGGCTCTGACACAAATGGAATGCATCAGCTTTTTGTCAGCTGTTTCACATATCAGTTACCCAAAAAGCCTAACGAGAAAATGGAGCACAGTGTCTTTGTACTCCATCCGATAATTATAACAGCCTTATCTGATTGTGGATTGTGTAAAACTCACACAATTGTCCAATCCACAAGCAGATACCAATGGGTTTATGCTGTATCAATGGGCTTACACTTGTAAAGAAAAAAAAACTGTAACTTCTTAACTGCATAAGCACCTATTTCCAGTTTTACAAAAATGGCATGCCCACATTACATTAATGTCAGCCTTTGGTAGACATTGTGAATGTGAAACATGTAACATTTATTTTGACAGAAATAACAGGGGGGTGCAGATCTGGGCAGGTAAAATATTAGTCTTGCCAAATTATGCATGCACCCCTAACTTTGTCTCTGGATAACTGGGAGTAAAATGCTTTTACCAGCTCATAATTTAGACTGTTTTGAGTGGACAGTGTGAATTTCATAAATGTAACATTTATTTGGACTGAAATTACAGGGGGATGCAGACCTCGGCAGGTAAAATATGAGTCTTGCCAAATAATGCATGCCCCCCATAACTTTGTCTCTGGATAACTGAGAGTGAAATGCTTTTACCAGGTCATAATTTAGACTGTGTTAAGCGGACAGTTCATACATTGATACTTACCTCTGAGAAAGGAACGATGCAGACCTCTGCATATTGCATCCACATTGTAACTTTATTTCAGTAGATATATTGAGCCATTTTGGATTGATAGTATGAGTTACATTCTTTTAATAACAAGGTAAGAGGATTTAGGGAAGATGCATATAAAATAAATAAAACTGCAATTGGAATCAATGGTATTATCAGCATGTTCTTTATTTGACCGACTTTGACCAAAAACAATTGTAACAAAATGCGAGTCTAATAATAAATCTAAACTTTCATAAAATAAGACAGCAGGTCATATTACCATTGATGAAGCACACAAAGAGTGTTATATGGTTTTTATTTTGGACTTTACCGTAGAAATCCTCACAAAGTATTTTTTGATTTGAGCGCTCCCGCGAGGGGGACACAGATCTCGGCGGTCAGGCATAAATCAGCATAACACCAGTATTAGCATATTGCTCACGGCTCGTGAGCTAACATGCTGTGCCGTGCTAAGCACAGACATAAACTGTATCCCAATGTCAAGGAAGGATCCTCAAACAGCTGAATTTGAAGGATACTACGTCATCGACATCTGCCCAAAGGACTGTCCCAATTCTATCGTATTTTTATACAGTCTATGGATCCTCCAGTTCTTCTTTTGCCCAAATTCTGACAGTGACGGGCGGTGCATTTCACACTTAGGCCTTCAGTGATGTCCAACTTAGTCAATAAATACCTTTCATTTTGCCAGCATTTATAACACCAGGACTGGAGAGTAGTTAGAAACACACTTAAGCACTACTAGGCATTGCATCACCTCAGTTGTTTACAAAATGGGCTATTATCCGGCGCATTTTAAAAATCAGCAATACCGCATCAGCAATTAAAACATATCTGATATGCTACTGTCAAAACTTAAAAATAAAAGGGTCTTTAAAATTAGCTTTAAGCTTTAACAAGATTGTACAATACATTGCAAAATCGCAGTTTAATATCAGAAAGACACTAACAAGACGGCCATACTTTGGCGACAGCGACACAATAAACAAGTCTCTTTGTAAAAAAACTTTCACATAAAGTGAAAGTGTTTGCAGAAAAGTAACCGAGATGAAGCCTCGCTGGATCATTGAGGTTTTTCAGCCAAACTGTGATCAAACTGGGTTCATGTCTTGTTCACTGTGAGCACCTGCTGCTTCTCAAAAGAGATAACAGCAGAGGTGGGAAAGATGTGCAAAGAGGGATGATTTAGTTTTAAACCAGTCCACATTGATACAGGACTAATTATTTATCTAAAACATAATATTTTTCTGAGGATGGTGTGCTGTAGTCATCATTGGTGAATTATAAAACAACAGGCCCCTGGATTTAGATATGCTAAAGGATTCACCACCTGTCATGCATAGGACAAAAACGTACACTTTATAATTGTTTAGCCAGACAATACAACCAGCAGTAGAAACATGCATTGACAACAATAGAGATGCTTAAAATGTGCGATAATTTTATACATGTTGTTAAATATCTAACCATGCAGAGTTAGACTGTCCAGAAGGGGGTGCTGTTACACAGTCTAAGCACAATTACAGTCTGATTTGGGGGGTTGCTGCCATTTGAACACATACATAACACAAAAACATACACTTTATAATTGTTTAGCCTCTTTTTGTTGTTGTTTTGCGTATCTCTGAAGTTGTTATGTATCTACCTGTATTTTTGTGTCAATTTGTCAATTTGAGTAACTTGGTAGAACTTTGCTTTGTATGTCTTTGTAGTAGTTCTGTCTCTTTGTAGTTGATCTGGTCTCTTTAGAGTCCTTTCAAGTCTGTTTTTAGTTAATTTCTGTCTCCTTTTACTTCTTCCAAGTTTCTGTGTAGTCGACCTGTGTCTATTTGTGGTCATTTTGAGTGACATTTTTCAGGTGAAGACCAAAGGAGCCTGTGACACTTTTGACCCCTGGGCCTGTGCTCCGTAGGCCCTTTCAGTAATCCATCCAGGATTCCACGTCATGTGATCAATTGACTCAAAATCAGTCTCAATAGCTTCTCCATATATATATATCTCTGCTTTTAATATCCCATATTTTTATTTTGAAAACTGGAAGTCGGTACACTCCGTAGTCGTCTTTTATCTCCGTGTGTTTACTGTAAAGTCTACAATACAGGTGCACTTGAAATGTTGGAGTGGCTTGCTCGGAGCCGCACTGTACCTGGAGCGAAGAAGAGGTTTAACCGGAGCGAATGTCTGTCGAATATTCAACTTAAAACTAACTTCACTGCGGTAGTAGGGTTGAAAAAGACAGCGCTCTGTGTACCGACAGGCTGAAGGGGAGCGCGCAGTCGAATCAGTCATAAACAATCACTCTGATAAAACACCCAAAACAGAGTGAGTCATGGAGAAGTGGGGACATCCTGCGGTTAGAAACGAATGTGGTGATGTAGTACCATCACCTCACGTTATGTGTTTTTACTCGTGCCATTGTGGCTGGACCCCTCTCCCCTGGGTCCATTTTTTTTTTCATACATGGCCTAACACGGTGTCGTAGTAGACGATCCTGGTGATAAATTAATTATTTAATATCCCAGAACATGATTGTGTCTGCTAAACATCGGTCAATGTTCTATAAAGACATATGATTAAGGGAAAATGTAAATGTCACTCAGATCAAACTTACAATCAGGAATGATAATCCTCATGTGGGACTGAATGGAAATGACAAATTATGTAAAAGTATTAAAACAGATTTTAACTACATGGCGAATCATATAAATAAAATATAAAACTTGTGGCGACACACTTGAGTTTAATTTGTGATCTGTCTTCACTCCGGTTTGAAACTACAGCGATATCGCGATGGATAAGATCAGTCTGATCAGCTGCAGCGTCTAATCAATAACCAATGTCCAGTCAGGGGGCGGGGCCACCGCTAAAAGACTTCCGCATAGGATACTCTCATGTTTCCTCGCTTGTGGCTCCTCCGATATGCTTCCTCTCTCCTCTATCCTCTCTCCTCCGAGCACAAATAAGAGCTCTGGGATGGTCGTAAAGATGGCGCACGTGAAAACACTTCCGGTTCAAGCGAGGATAGAGGAGACATAAAATAAGAGATATGGGACACAGGTGTTTGTATGTAAACACCAGAGTCCTTTAAGAGAGGTACAAAAATGTTTATTATTTCCAGTCCTGACACTGGAGGCAGCCTGAGAGTGGCAGAGTGGAGCCTGCACCAGTAACACAGGATCTATACCCAGGACACTGGTGTTCATGTCCCCTGTGAAACAAAAAGTCAATGTCATTATTTTGAGTTCCATACATAAGTTGTAAGTAACCTCCTTTGAGTTTTGAGGCCCCGCTGGCGGGCCTTGGTTACCAAGCCAGAAAAAAATTAAATGAGGTAAAAAAAAAACTTGCATGGCTATTTTCAAGAGGGTCCTTGACCTCTGATCTCAAGATATCTGAATGAAACAGGGTTCTATAGGTACCCACAAGTCTCCCCTTAAAAGACGTGCCCACATTATGTTAATCCCATGCAGCTAAGGGCAACAACCAGGCAGTGAGTCCAAATGCATTATTATGTTATTTGGTCATCTTCACTGTAATGTCTATAAAAAAAGGGGCGGAATGTTAAGGGGCTGAACCTAACATTTCACAACATTGAATTGAAAAGTCATATTCTGTATGATATCATACAAACTTGAGCTCCCAACACAGTCCATAATCTCTCCCGATAGCAGACCACTGTCTGTTAAGTATTTTGTTTTCCCTTCATGTTCTATGTCTTGTGTTTCCTGTTTTATTTCGTGATCACTCACCCCGTCTCTGTTTCAGATTTCTGTCTGCCCCGCCCCCCTCCCCGTCTGTGTGCACTTGATCCCTGATTGTGTCTCTCACACCTGTTTGTCATCACGCCCCATTAGCCCCGTACTGTATATAACCCCTTGTGTCTTGTCTCGTTGTTCTTCATAGCTCACCTTCCAGCATTTTTCATAGTCATAGCCTTGTTGTGTTGTGTTTGTTTTATACAGTCTATAGTTTGAACCTTGCTTGTTTCTTTTTTTCACTGCCTTTTTGCCTCCCTATTTGGATACCTTTGCCTGTGTGACTGCCTGCCTGTGTACTGACCTTTTTTGGAATAAATGCCTTTTGAGTATTGCAACTAGATCTCTATTTTGCATTTGAGTCCTGCCTTCTGTGCTACGTCCATGACAGCAGATAAGACACATGTACAACATACACAAAGACACTTAACAAAACCTGAATAAATGTGAGCCAGTTTTTTTATTTTATTTTAAGAGGGGTCTTTATATGTACAGCATAAGACAGCTTTGATTGGAATTAATTTTTTTTTTCTCAGCTCATTACCACATGAGCTAAAGGAAGAAAGGCAGCACGATCCTCTCAAACATGAGTCCTATATCCATGTCTAACAACACCTGTAGCTGATAAGCCTTCAAACACAACCAATATCTTTCCTAGTGGGGCGGCTGTGGCTCAGTTGGTAGAACGGTCACCCGCTGATCGGAAGGTTGGTGGTTCGATCCCTGACCATGGCAGCCTACATGTCCAAGTATCCTTGGGCAAGATACTGAACCCCATATTGCTCCGAATGCTGCGTTCACCAGTGTGTGAATGAATTCCCAATGGTGGCAGATAGCACCGTTGTAGGATAGCCTCTGCCACCAGTATGAATGTGTGTGTGATCTGTAGTGTAAAGCGCTTTGAGTAGTCGCAAAGTGACTCAAAAAGCGCTACATAAGTTACCATTTATTTATCCACCACCACAGCCATTTAGTGTACTTCCTGTAAGTATTCTCTTTATTTAGGGAATTACAGCAGCAAAAGCACCAGTGTGTGTAAGTATATCTTGGTATCAAGCTAACATCCCTCCCCATCTCATTCTTCTGTATCTTTTATTGTGTTTAATTTAACACCCCCGACCCCCCCAAAAAAGGGTGAACTGATTAACACTATCACCAATATTTAAATCCTGTAGCACTGCAGCCTCGACAATGCCACTCATTTCTGTAATGTACCAGCTCCATGATTCTCAAAAGCACCGGCAAAAACATTTAAAAGTTAAAAAATCTCTTGTACAGTTTTCATCATCAGCAGTGTGTGCTCTGTTTGTCTGTTGTGTCTTCACTTGTTAGCTTCGCAGGTCATGAGGTCATTTGTCTTCCAAATACTTTAGTATCGTCCTGTATTGAAGGACGGAGCCATCACAACTCATATGTTTTCCTTGTTGTTTACAGAGTAGAGGGCACTGCTGGCGGCAGTACTGTCACTAACAGTTTAATCTGTAAGAGTCTCTTTGGTGCAATGCAGACAGCAGCCCCAATCTGATGGTGTACGATCATTTCATCCAGTATTTTTTCATGTGTTTATTGCCCTTCATCCCTCTGCTCACATGTCTATCTTCATGTCCTCCTGACTATCTGTCTGTTTCACTATGTCAGTAATATCTGTTGAGGCTTTGAGTGACTGTACTGATGTCTGGTTGTCCATTCATCCAGATCTCTCGCAGAATCCGTTCCCGCTCTTCTAGCCTCTGGGCCCGGTCCAACTCTGATGATGCACACAAACACACACAGAGAAACAAACACACACAGGTTAAAACACGCCCATACCCTGTCCATTTACATAACCATCAAATTTCACAAGACTTTCTATTTAAAAGTATAAGCATGAGTGTGTGTCAGCAGTGTTCACAGAGATAAAAGCATGTGAGTGAGTTAGTGCATTGACAGGCACTATCAGGCAAAATTACAAAACACAAATGAAAACTAATTTTTGTCATCCTTTACATGACTGTATAAAGCATTTTTGCACAAAGATTTAAAGCAAATGTGGTTTATTTTACTTAAATCACAGTTTTAACTGTTCTGCTGTCTTCTGTTTCCTAATACATTTTGGGCAAAAGGTCCTTACAATATGATCAATAAAACCTCTCTAAAATATATGCAGTCTTAATGTGGACACTGATTGCAATTTACCACTGGTGAAAGAAGTTTTAAAATATTAGAATTTATCTAAAAGTGACACAATTAAAACATCAGATTTCATACTAATTAGCTATAATAAAAAAATCTGGATGTTCAAAGTAACTATAAACATATGGAATAAAAAAATTAAATATTGGCATAATCTCTGAACAAAACACCTGGCACCTTAAGTGACGCACAACATGGATTTTTTTAAAAACCCATGTTGATAATTACCATCTTCTTATGGCAGATACAGATAAGATAACTGAAAATTCCACATTTTTGTATTTAAAAAATAAGTTTATAGCCTGGAGCTTATTCACACCTGATGCTAAGAAAGGTTACAATGTAGTTGGCAAAGATTGATGTTTAATATTACATGGCACTGACCAAACCAAATCTGACTGACATCAACAAACAAAAATGCATTGTGACTCCTCAGACATTCATTTATTATTTCTCATAAACTACTTTAAAAAAACCTTGACAGAGGATTTTGCCAGATAATTCAATATGCAAAACATGTTTATATGATGGATTACGGATTGCAAACCATCTTTAAAGGGGCACACCATGTATAGATGCTGGACTTGGTAAGTCAATGAAAGCAATTTGGCATTTTATTATAATGACATTGTTGTAATAATATATAATAATACAATTTTCCCTTCATCAGCTGTTATGTTTAGAGTTTTTAGTCTCAGACTGAGATTTTAGACAGACTGTGAATCTTTCAGGGTCACTATTTACAAGACTACTAGATTATTTTAGCTTTTTTTTCCTACCATGCACTTTTTTTCCCATCATGCTCTTAGTAAAAACTTCCATAAAATGGAGGAGAAGCAGCTTTTGGCTACAGCTGCTCTAGTGTGTACAGTGGTTTGTGTTAAAAAAAATTTAAAAAAAGAAGAGGAGAAGACGCCAACATTTAAAGAACATTTATGTCAACTGTGTCTGAGTCTGCTTTTGAGTCCTCATACCTGTGATCCAGCGTAACAATTTATTCCTTGTGCTACATTAAAAACTTAACCACAAAAGTATTATTTATTTATCAATGAGTCACCACGTGTCACCTTGAATTATAGAAGAAAATGCAGTTTTTCACCCATGCCTCCATGGTGAACAAAGTATTCAAAACAAAACTTTTTAGATGAACTAAATATTTGCTATATTTAACTTTAGCAAAACGTAATTAAATTGTCCTTTACAACTCGTGCAGGTGTCATTTATCGATGCATTTTCAATAAAATCTACACTAAGACCCAAACAGTCTCACACTTGCATGTGCAAGTGCTGTTGTTGCTGTTGTCAGACATGGGCCCCAATTATTACAATTCATCAAGGCTTTTTTGGGATTCTTCTTTCACAGAGGAGGCGTGATAGAAAGACAAATTTTCTTAAAACATTCACGGTTACATGGGGTGACTAATTAATACAGAAATGATCATTATGTGGGTTAAGTATTCCTTTAATAACTGGATGTAATGGTTGAAGCATGAAGCTTTAAATGAAGCATGACTCTTCATGTGTCTGTGTGAGAGATACCCTCAGCTGATGTGAACATGGTGGCGTGCAGTAGAGCTCTCTCAAAGCGCCTGCGTCTCCGTGCCGACAGGTCAGACGTGTCATCCCAGTCCTCTGACTCGCTGTCCCCAGCAGGCACGGTCCCTCCAGAGGCAACAACAGCAGTGCTGTCTGGATTACTGTCCATGGGCTGATGGACGGGACAGCTGTGATGGCGATGGTGATGATGCCTGTTCCTGTGGCGATGGTGGGAGTGCTTACTGTTGCCATAGTGACAGTCTGCTCGACAGTGTATCTGGAAGACGATGGCGCAGAGCGTGACAAGAAGGCCGACACAGACACCCCCCAGAAACACCAAGGCTGTCCTCTCGGGTTGGTCTAAGAGGAAAAGAAAATAATTGTGAAAAGTTTTTAAAAACTCTGTTTCTCCCCCTCTGCTCTCTCCATGTCCACTGGTCTCTTGTTTTGAGTTTTCATCCAACCTTCATCCTTCTTTTTAGTAAATTACAGTATTTTAAATTATCAATGATCATCTTTTTAAGTGTTAGCTAACATAGGCTATGATTTTAACAGGGATCCATGTGAGAATCTTTGGTAGAACTTGTTCATAAAGGGGTCCAGGGATTCTCGTTTCCTTTACTTCCTTTACTTCCTTTATCTACATCTAAAAAAAAAAAAAAAAGAATATTGTAAAAAAGTTCAATATTTTTTGTCAATCATTTTAGAAAGTGAAACTCATACATTATATAGATTCATTACACATAGAGTGAAATATTTCAAGCCTGTATTTCTTGTAATTTTGATGATTGTGGCTTAGAGATAATGAAAACCCCAAACTAAGTGTCTCAGAAAATTAGAATATTACATAAGATCAATAAACAAAAGATATTTTAAACTCAAATGTCATCATTTTCATTTCTATGCACTCAATGCTTGGTTGGGCCTCCTTTTGCATGAATAACTGCATCAATGCGGTGTGGCATGGAGGTGATTAGCCTCTGGCACTGCTGAGGTGAAATGGAAGCCCATGTTGCTCTGATATCGTCCTTTAGGTCATTTGCATTGTTGATCTGGTGTCTCTCACCTTCCTCCTGACAACAGCCCATAGACTCCTATGGGGTTCAGGTCAGCCGAGTTTGCTGGCCAGTCCAGCCCATAGACTGTATATAAATAATGGACGTAGTCACCGTGAAGTCACCCATTGGTTTGTGGACTGCCCGTTGGAAGCCTCGAGTTCAGCGTTAAACTCGTCGCCATCTTGTTTCCGATACGTGGAGCAGACCATATTTGGACTGTGGAGGAGTGAGAGGGATCTGACAACACTGACTACACGCCTCTCTACACCGGCAACCCGACTGAGAGAAGCCGCTGCTAATTCATGTTAGCATTAATTGGAGCATTAACTGGGATGTTAGTTTTGGCTAGCAAAAAACAAAAACAAAATGTATATTACTTAACTCAGAAAACTGAGCAGCGATCCCCTTGGAGTGTCTGTTAGTCCAACCAAACACTGAACAAGACATTTTTACTGAACAAAACGTTCAAATAAACTGTCATTAAGTGAAAATACAATGTGAAAGGGTCAAAGTTATGAGAACAAATCGGTAAACGTCCTCTTTTCTATCTATATAACGTTATATATAACTTTATTGACACGTTGCTGTGGATACGCATTGCTCTGCTTCTCTCCTGGTGACGGCTCTCCTTGTCAGTGACCTGTCAATCAAAGCTAGCCTTGCCCCAAATCATACGATTCTTTGTCTTCTATTTTCTTCTAAATGGGGCCATTATTAGAACTGTTGACATCAAATTGTCTTGAAAATGATTTTTTACTAGCGATTGAGACCATAGTGTTGTCCTGAAAAAAACTTCTGACGTAATAAATCAAGTAAGAAGTTTTCAAATTTTGCACTGAAATGAATGGTCAGATTTTTTCTGCAGCCAAACTTAGCACCCCCTGCTGGAATTTTCAGTGGATTGCAGGCTTAAGGCACTTCCTGGTTGGCCTCCATGTTCAGACACGGAGATTGCCGCCTGGTCCAGCCCAGTAACACCATGGTCATTGAACCAGCTTTTGGTACCTTTGGCAGTGTGGGCAGGTGCCAAGTCCTGCTGGAAAATGAAATTAGCATCGCCATAAAGCTTGTGGAAGCATGAATTGCTCTAAAATTCCCTGGTAGATGGCTGCACTGACTGTGGACTTCAGAAAACACAGTGGACCAACAGATGACATGGCACCCCAAATCATCATTGTCTGCAGAAACTTCACACTTGACTTTAAGCAACATGGATTCTGTGCCTCTCCACTCTTCCTCCAGACTCTGGGACCTTGATTTCCAAATGACATGCAAAATTTATTTTCATCTGAAAAGAGGACATTGGACCACTGAGCAACAGTCCAGTTCTTTTTCTCCTCAGACCAAGACGCTTCTAACATTGTCTCTGGTTCAGGAGTGGCTTGACTTGAGGAATGCCCTTCTAGGATTTGTCTGTGCATAGTGGTTCTTGATGCGCTGACTCCAGCCTCAGTCCAATCTTTGTAAAGCTCCCCCAAATTCTTGAATGTATTTTGCTTGTGAATCCTCTGAAGGCTGCGGTTATCCCTGTTGCTGGTGCACTTTTTCCTCCCACACTTTTACCTTCCACTTAGCTTTCTATGAATATGCTTGGATATATCACTTTGTGAACAACCAGTTTCTTGCCCAAATCACAGCCAAACACTTCTTCTCAGGGGTAGAATATGTATTTTCTATAATAATCCTACTACTGTAAAGCACCAGTCCACGATCCACGGTAAAAGCGAAACTTTCGAGTCACCTTTTTGAACGTTCCTTTAATCCCAACTAAATGTGGAGTGCTTTTTCGTTCTTGTCTCAATTTTATTTTTTCCAGTCTCTTGGTATTACTCCGGTCAATTTCAAGGTTAGCTCCAGGAGATGTTAGCTTCAGACTCCATCCGGTAATGTCCAGTGAAACAGCAAAGCATCCACTTACACGGACTCCCGTGGTGAAAAGACGCCGAAAGCAGTCCGGACAGGTACGTAGTCTGGGTCAGAGGGTTGAAGCGAGGTCCAGAGAATGATGTTCGGGTGCCACTTCTTGTAACGTGAGCTGGTGTAGGCAGAGAGGCTAACGGGAATTAGCAGTTAGCATTAGCAGAGGCTCCGGATAGCAGGTTAGCTTGGAGAGACGACAGACAGAGAAGTGGGGATTTCCACACGGCGGTTACTTTGCTGAACTTGAAATTGTGAATTGTGCTACAACTCTTTATATTTGACACAAAGTACCCTTTGTAGATTTTAGTACGTGTGCAGGTACAACCCTTGATTTTTTTCTCACCCACTGTCTTGTCATGCTGAATAAAAAAAGATAGATACAGAAAATGTGTTTAATTGTGATTGGGGTTGGGTTAACCTAACCTCTGTCAGACCTTAAGCTGTAGCAGCAGTGCACTTTGAAATACGGACAGATGAAATGTCTCACATTTTACCAAAGAGACTACTCAAATATTATACAAGTTCCTATGCCTCTGCAGCAGCAGATATTAAACACCTTCTGTCTTGATTATGGGACTTTTACCATATCGTCACACTGTTCAAGTAATCGCCTAAGTCATTTTTTGTCAAAATTGTTTTTTTGGTTGTTTTTTTTGCCTAAATCATCTCCACATGACACCGACCACCTATGGTAAAATCTCCTACATCCTCAGTCGATCAGATCATGTGATTTTACCCCTTTAAGATAATGGCCTATGTCAAGTGTGTGACTTAAGCGGATTTATTACTTATTATTATTACTAATTTTTTCAAGTTTTGCGGGAAACACAAAAAACTTCACCAAAAGTGTAACATATGACAATAATTGATCATTTCACTAAAAAAGGATGTAACTAAGGATGACTATTGGCATAGTAATAACACTGTGTGTAAATTATGTAACTTAAGAGAAATAAATGACTTAGGCATTTTTTGAACATGCCTTTGTGACTTAAGCAAGATATGGTAACATTTTATTTTGAAGGTGTCTACATAAGAGTGACATGAGTGTGTCATAAACATGACATGGAATGTGTCATGAACATTAATGACACTTTGAAGTAACATTAATGCTCATGATACTTGTCATGTCTTCTGTTTCTGTTACTGTTTCTGACAGGCTTGTGTGACTCTTATGTAGACACCTTCAAAATAAAGTGTTACCATATCTTGCTTAAGTCACAAAGGCATATTCAAAAAATGCCTAAGTCATTTATTTCTCTTAAGTTACATAATTTACACACAGTGTTATTACTATGCCAATAGTCATCCTTAGTTACATCCTTTTTTAGTGAAATGATCAATTATTGTCATATGTTACACTTTTGGTGAAGTTTTTTGTGTTTCCCGCAAAACTTGAAAAAATTAGTTAGGCGATTATTTTATCAGGCTGGCGATATGTAAGTTGTAACGTGAGCTGGTGTAGGGGGAGGTGCTAACAGAAGTTGGCAGAGGCTCCGGAGAGCAGGTTGGCTTGGAGAGACAACAGACAGAGAAGTGGAGATTTCCACACGGTGGCTTTACCCGACAGTATTTAAGCATCGACCATACAAAGCCAGGTCTCCACGGTGCTACGTTCACTAATCATACATGAGCAGTAGTAAGGAGACAGCACAACCAACACCAAGTCGTTACCGAGGGTTCTCTTTTTGGGGATGTTCGTGGAGCAGGAGGCATGGTGAACAACCAAGGCGGCTCTGTATACACACCACCAAACGGAAAGGAGGCGCCACCCCCTTATGGCACTACAAAGCACTGCAGCAATAGCACATCTAGACTGACTGTTACAAAGTGAAGGCTGCTGTAGTGTTGTGTAGCTGTATATCTATGTTCTATTCACTGTGAAAAAGTCTTAGGCGGGTGTGAAAAATGCCTGGAAGAATTGATGCTGGTTTGAAGGCAAAGGGTGGTCCCCCAGATATTGATTGGATTTAGATTTTTCTTCTGTTCACTCACTTTGCATTTTGTTAATTGAATGTGCAGTACTGTGTATGAGGTGGGTTGTGGGGTTAATCACACTCTGCTCTTGTTATTGCAATATTTATTGAACTTCTCTCTTTGTAACAAAAACATACCTCTAACTTTGACAGTATCTGTACTAATCAAAATATGAACTTGGTTCAATAAATTTAATAATAATACTTTTTATTTGTAAAGCACTTTTCATTGTTAAAAGCAATCCCAAGGTGCTACGGAGTACAACAAGATTAAAAACAGGTTTAAAAGCCAAAGCACAATGATACAGTTAATAAAAGGCCTTTTTAAAGAGAAAGGTTTTTAGGCCTTTTTTAAAAGAGTTTTTTGTGGAGCCCTCCGGTGATCTGGGAGGGAATTCCACAGGTGAGGAGCGGCTGAGCAGAAGGCCCGATCGCCCATACATGGTTCAAAAATTACTTTCATACCTGAAAATCAGTGTTTCCCTGTAAAATCTACACACTTCTTCACACAGCTATGAAACTCACTTGCAAGGCCAAGAAGGAAGTGGCCCTGCCAGAACTGTATAATATGACTATATTCCTTATTTCTTGGCGAAAGTGGTGCTGTGAAAATAACCCCTTTGTTCCAACCATATCGGTCTCCCCTTACTTAACTACAGCATGATCTGTTTGCTGATTGGACCTACCTGCAATGAAGGTGTAAGCTGCCAGTATGTTGCTCAGCAATGCCATCTCCTGGGAGACCACCTTCACCTCCGCATTTCCTGCCGTGGAAGCACTCATGATTTCACAGACTGTTGAGCTTATTGTTTTCTCCTGCAGAGGTCAGTGGAGTTCATGACTCCCCTGGGTTGGAGGTTTGAAGGGTGGAGAGAGGACAGAAGTGAGACGTGTTACTGTCTCTGAGGCGTGTCACATTGAGATGTTTATTTTACATGTTTCAGGTTTTATCCTAATCTATTCTGTAAGGGGTCACATGACCAGAGTTAAGTTAAGGGCAGCATGGCATTTTGAGTAAGAACTACCATGGATGCAGAGGATATACACATTTGATTTGATTTCACAATATTTCTGTTGTGCAAATGTGTTTGGGTCTTTTAATCAACAGACTCAAGCTTGCAAGACGTATGTTAGAAACTTGTATGTATGTACTCGTATTTTTTATTTTTTTGGTAGCTTAATGGTGTAGAGAGAGAAATGGAGAGGTGGATGAAAGGGAAGGGGCAGAACAGATGAAGGGGAGAGGAACAACAAGGAAGAAGCATGTGGGACAGTTTTTGTCTGCGATCGTCCTTCTTAAGTTGAATCAAAATGTGTATAGATACATGCAGACCATCTGAAATCATCAATCTCACTCATCTTCAACCAGTAGATCTCAACACAAAATATAACAAAAAAATCACAATAGTTAATAAGCACTATTAGTGAGTCATAAAAACCTACTTTGTTTATATGAGCTTGGCACAGTAACTGTTCATTCCGAGATTCATTCATTCATTCATAATCCTTAACCACATATCCAAACTCAGGTTGTGGGGGTCTGGAGCCAATCCCAGCTGACATTTGACTAAAAGTAATTACCTATAAAAATGTACCTTTCTAAGTTAAATTGTAATAATCCTGGTGTTCTCTAGAGATTTTTGAAGCCCAGTGATTTGGGACTCCCAGTCAGTGTTACTCATGTGAAACAAACATGCTCATTAAAATGACTCACACTCTGTGTGCACTTTTTTTTCAGAACTATGTTGTTGTTGAGAAAGTACCATCAATCATTTCTATTTACCCAGAAGTGAAGCTTATCGTTTTCAAGAAAAGATGAGTTCATTATAATATAATTATAGTACTTGGGAATCTTTATGCCTTACACCTAAATCTATAAATCATTTGTTACTTTCCTCATAGTTATAAACATGCCTGAGCTGTTCCCTGCAGCGTTTAGGAGACAAGGCAATCAAGAAACCAAACTATGGGACTTCTCCTCCGTCACAAACCAAAGTCTAAATATAAAATGACACACACAGAAAGTGATGAAGAAAGCACTCTAACACACTTAAATTAATGCACTTATGTATAATGCATTCAAAAGTTTTGTGGTATCAGAAATACAATGATAAACAAATGAGCAACTTTCTATGCAGAGGAAACTGACACAAGTTATAAAGCTTGAGGAGTGTGTCTGGAAATAAAGGGAAGTTAAATTTGTGAGAGACAAAATAAGATTGCAAAATGAGCTGTGAAGTATTTTCACACAGGACAGTAAAGAAAAACACAGAAAGACATAGAATTAAGATAAAGATAGATGTCTGACATAAGAGGAGAGCATTTTGGAAGACTCAGGTAATAAGTGACCCATCAATTATATTCAGTAGTTCACACAGTAACAAGGCACCAGTTCAGCTTCCTGCCATAGCCTGGCTGTGTTATGTGGAGGTTGTACTGTGTGGTGGTCAAGTGGGTGTGGTTAGATTAGACACACACATGCAAATAACTTTACTTATAACTTTTTAGTAGTAATGACTGACGTAAAGGTAAAGTAGTTGGTGATCAGTGTGTCTGTGGAGAGAGCCACTAGGGTGCAACAAACAGCCATCAGCCAACATGCTCTGTGCAGGATGTAGATAGAATCACTCAGAATAAGATGTAGCTGACCTTGATGGTGGACACAAACACAGTCACACAGAGGAACATATGTGATGTTGCTGTCCCCAATAAGCTGGTGTCTAGCCTGAGCGAAGTCAAGCTTTTTTAGAGTTTTGGCCTATAGTTTCTACACACTTTTTTTTAATGCTCAGCAACTGTGAATGTTCATTGTGGGTTCAAAAGAATCACAATGAACATAGCAGTATGTTGGATTTAGTGCCATCACCGGGTGAGGTTGCTAAGAGTAACCAACTGAAAACGCCTCCCTTTTCAAGTGTGTTGGAGCACCCACTGTATATTTCAGGTTATGTAAAAAATAGAACCAGTTTGGTTTGTCCGTTCTGGGCTACTGTTGAAACATGGCGGTACCATGGAAGAGGACCTGCACCCTATGGTATTATATAGGGCACATTCAAAACTAACATAAAACATGATTTCAGCCGTTTCTAGTTCTTTTACTAGAACATTCAAGTGTTATTTGGGGTGAGGAGACATTCTTGTCATAAATTAATACTGCCTCAACATGTAAACATTTTGGTTGAAAAAGGTGAGCCTCACTCTCTCTTTCTTTTGTTTGTTGGTGCATGGCAAACCAGCTTAGAGGTGCATTACTGACACTACGTCTGTCTTATTATGTTCCACTAGTATACCAGTGCAGTTTGACCTGTAGAGGGGTCAAAAGTATTCACATTCATTACTCAAGTAGAAGTATAGATACTAGGGTTTAAAAATACTTTTGTAGAAGTTGAAGTATCAACTCAAGCTTTTTACTCAAGTTAAAGTATAAAAGTACTGGTTTCAAAACTACTTAAAGTATAAAAGTAATGTAAGGGGAGGAAATGCCATCAAGGACAAAAGCTTAGGCCACGGAGCCCCAGGGGCCTATAGTGCACTACCCCACCTCCCCAAAAAAGCTATTATGGTATGGTATATGGTATATAACTATTATGGTATATTAAAATGTTAATGTTGAAACATTTGCGATGCACCTGTTTCAGCTCCATTTTTTAGTACAATGCAAAAACATTAAAGAACCATATATGTGTACTACTTGAGCATTGACATGTGTTTCATGGAGTGGAAGATATGATGACAAGTTGCCTTTAAGTATTATAACGGTGCAAAAAGTCAAACTTCAGAGGCATGTTATCATGTTAGCCTTTACTGAAATGTAAATGTATATCCAAGCTTAGCTGCAGGAATCTGAGGGCAACAGAGTATGTCCTGGTGAGATTGTGTCCAGGGGGGTTGTGTCGGATATTTACCTGGATACAACAATGCTATTTTCTAATTGGATCATGTGTAGTGGTATGTTATTTTTGGATTGGCTGAGTAGTTGATCTTATTGACCGGGGCATGTCAAGCTCCCGTTGAGTTCTACGATGCTCATAGCATCTTGCTACATGTTCCACTGCATAACTAACGGTGTAACTTGGTGGACGTCACACAATACATTTTCATGCGTGAGAAATACAATGTGTGGCGGGAGTGTTTGACAAAAGAACAAAATGAGCGACTGTCACGCTCAATGCCTTGTCTCTACCAGGGACATCTTGGTGCTAGGCTACATACGTCTGCTTCCCTGGCTGGAGTGTGATGCGTGTCATGTGCAGGTACGATGGATGGTTCAAACCAATAGGATGTCAGAATGGTATATGTTTATACTTCTCATCCAACCACAATCACTCTATCTGGATGGAGCGATTTATCTTGATAGGGGTTTTTGTGTGTCTGTTCTTTGAACGATGAAAATCCGTAATGAAAACAAGCCGAAATGAAAAGGGAGTAACTTCGTTACTTGACACCCCTGTTGACCTGTGTGTTCACATCCATACTGGACATGGTAATATCTAGGAACAGTGTTCATACCTCAATCTTAAAATATCAAGATATATAGTATATATTATTCTTATTATTCATCTGTACCGAGCTTAAAATGAGACATGGGTGTAATACATGGAGGTAATTTGCAAACACTTGCTGTGGGGCCTGATGTTACATGTTATGTGCTTGTTTCAGGGACAAGTACAGAGTATCAAGCAGTGCCACATACCACACCATTTATTGCCCACACTAGTATACAACACCCAGGTTAAATGTAGAGTGCAGATAGAGACAAATAGTTCTATAGAGTATTGTGTCTCAACATGTAGCCCCACACCCACACTGGAACTCCCCCATACACACTCACAATTACTGTACACCTTCAGTGTGTGTGTGTGTGTGTGTGTGTGTGTGTGTGTGTGTTATTGATGGCTCTGATACTAAATATACAGCATCTTTAATTCCACAGGTCCAGACTGTCTGATGGTAGAGGGATCAGGAGATTTGTCAGAGGGGAAGTGGGTATAAAGGCCTAACTGAGCTGAAGTCCTGGAGAGGATCCAGGAAGATCCTTTATCCTCTGAAAGGAGAGGAGCAAGGAAAGTCAGGAGACTCCACTGTGTCTGCTTTTGTTTCTTAACTTCTTCCTAACCTGATCTCTGCAGATTAAGAGCTCCACAGTCTCTCAGTATCTGGTTTTATCCAATGAAACCCCTTCCTGAGCCTTGCTTTTGGCTAACTATCCATTATAGTGATTATAGCAGAAAAACCCAAATCCACACAATAAGTCTAAGGGGTCACAAAATGATTAACAAAAAGACATGATGATAAGAGGAAAAAAATGAAAAAAATCTGTTGTAATTGGTTTTAACTTGTCAAATACAAAGTACTATCCTCTTCATATCTCTAAAAATATTCAGATTAAACAACCTGATTGCTCCCAGCATATATAAATATGCAAAGTATTGGAAAGTGGTTTGGCTGGTTGAGTTATACTGCTCCAGGAATAAACATGTCTGCCAGCTTGTTCAGAAATTAAAATATATATTTTTTTATCACTCATTGTTGCAGTCCACCCATAATAGTGTAAGATAAGAGTGTTTATCACCACTTATTGGGTTAACTGATACTAAAATCCTAAAACATTTACAACACCCTTTAAGCATTTTCAATGATAAATGAAAGTGTGTGTCCTTTTATCCTCTTTATCTGAAAAAATGATATGAGTGACATTTAAAATCTGTGAACTGTGCTTCAGGCATTACCACTCTATAATTACTCAGAAAATTTGAGAAACCCCTCGTCAACACTGACATTCTTCACTAACTTTTTAATGCTCTCGTCCAAAAATTTTGAATGTCTTTATCCAAATAAAAAAAAATTAAGCTTTAATGAAGATGTGAGCGTTAAACCTTGTTATGAAGATACAATCACAGAGTGCAGCAGGGTTAAAAGGACGCAGTTATTGGCTTTTTTTTAATTTATTTTATGAACGTGTTATGATTTCCCCAGCTGAAAGCTTCAAACACATCTCATTACATGTAAATGGGTTCTCATTGGATGTTTATGAGCTTGTTTCCGTATTAAACCTTTTATTAATGATTGCAAACAGGCCTAGTCGCATTATGAAGACACATCAGACTTCATGACAAAAGCTGTAAATGCATTATTGTACCATGAAAAAACCTGATTGGGACGTTATCACACTAATGAATGGGGCTTTATCAGTGCTTACTATTCAATTCAAAGAACTTTATTTTTCCGTTAGGAACTTCACATGTGGAGGAGCAGCAACAATACAACAATACATACAATAAACAAACACACATACACACGCACGCACACACACACACACACACACACACACACACACCATCAGCCCACACTAGACATATGGCAGATAATAAAATCTTTGCTGAGCCTAGTGAAATAAATAAGTTACTAATACCTCCATAGTGGAGGGGCAATAAATAACAGTTAAAAAAATAAAAGTAAAAAAGGTGTTAAAAGAGAGAGGAGACAGTTAAAAAAAGGGGGTTCAGCCATTCAGAAGTCTTATGGATGCCGGGACAAAGCTTGACAGGGCCCTATTGGTCCTTAGTCTAGGTGCTCTGTATCTGTGGCCTTACTATCCCATAAGTGTTGGCAAGTAGGGGCCTACTCTACCTTCTAGTTGGTACAATAGGTTATCATCAGTCCATCCATTCATTTATTCATTGTCCTAGCCTCCTTATAGGAACTCAGATCACAGGGGGCTGGAGCCAATCCCAGCTGACATTGGGCCAGAGGCAGGCTACACCCTGGACAGGTCTCCAGACTGTCACAGGTCTGACACATAGAGACAGTCAACCATTCACGCTCTCATTCACTCCTACGGTCAATTTAGAGTCACAACTGAGGACCGGAGGACCTGGAGAGGACATGTAAACTCCACACAGAATAGCTGCGACCCTGTTATATTTCGTTTTCAGTTTTGTTAGGTTAATGCAACCAATAAAGGCAGATGTTTAATTCGGATTAGCCTACAAAACTACTTCTCTAAGGTTAGGGCTAAAAAGTTATTGGTTAGGCGTTATAAAGTAAAATAAATGCACATAAATGCCAAAAGTGAAGTAGTTATGAGGACAGTGTTCATACTAGAAGTGACATAGTTACATTGTTTAAAACATTGTGTAAAAACGTGACACACTGAAGTTAAGTGACGTTCCTTCCAATAACATTCTTTATTTTTTGTTTTAGGCAGGACACAAATATCGGTCTCCTGGGTGAAAGTACTGGGTTTGTTTGACCCGTACACCACTGCTCCCCTTCCTGAGAGCGACTTTTGGTGCTTCATACTATGTTTCCTTACTTCCACCTTTGCTTTCACACTCCATTACATCACTTCTGCCTTCCTGTCTTTCATAATTACTATGGTCACCAGAGGGCACTACCAAACAATACACATTAATATAGCAACCCATTTAATGAGCTTGATTACCTGCTGTATCTATTAGAAGGTAGAGTAGGCCTCTTCTCGCCTAATTATGGAATGATAAGCAAGGCTAATGCCCACTGAACAGTCTGACAACGATCAAATCAGCTGCATGTAAAAAACAAAATTTTAAAATGTTAGGACTTTAAAACTGAGCAGAAAAGAAGCCAAAACCTCCTTGTAGTAGCATATTTTCAAGTTGTGCAGCTGTAAAGACATGGCAGAAGTTAAAACTTGAACAAATAAAAAATGGATGATGCTCTTAGAGAAGATAAAACTGGCCTAATTTCTGAGGCTGTTTTCTGCTGAAAGAGAAAGTGCAGCACTCTTGACCTGTTTGTAAAAACTGAGCTCACACTGAGGAACAAATCTGCATCTCGCCTGTCACATTTGTGAAAGTATGTGCGCAGTAAAATGCATTTATGTGTCACCCTCACGTGCTCATTAGCATAAAAACACACCTCAGGCCTGTAATTGTGTTACAAAACAGTCAAAAAGCAATGCATCAACACAGCAAGCACAAGAGGAAACAACACAACAGATCGCATGACACTCCAGTGAAACAGAACACAGCCAAACAGAACACAACCTCCGAGCAATTCTAAATTCACTGGCTGTCAGGGTCATTTTGTGATGTTGTGTGTAAATGCTGTAGGACGTGACTGCCCTTCCCTCTCCCACTCTGGCTCTTACTCTTTCTTTCTGTGTTTTAAGTTTGTCAATTTGGGTTACTGTTTGTTACAGCAAAAAGCATGTCATCATGCCGTCACAAGTAATTCATAGTTTCATAGCAAGCTTTTCATCTAGTATTTCATGAATCACGCTTTGTTTTTTAACAATAACAACTGCTTTGTTTCACGCAGTCACTGCATCTATACAACATTCATGAACAAGTACAAGCAGAGAACACATGGAAAGAAAAAAATCAGTGTCTCAACAGGTAAGTGTAGTGAATACTCATCATAATTTACTATCAGGCAGCCGAACATCCCAGTTATGTAAAGGCATTAGTATGAGACACTTGGCCTGCAGCCAGCTCATAACAGACACTGTGTCCAAGAGGAGCTGTTTATACAAATACGACTGCACAGGGGAGGATGTATCTTATTGTTCATCTCACTCATCTATGTGACTGTCTATCAAAACATATTGCAAGAGAGTAAGAATGTTAGAAGAGAATATGAATGCCATTTTTGCATATGTTTGGTAAATATGAGGCAGCAGGCAATTAGCTTGACGTAGTATAAAGACTGACTCTATGGAGTCATAAGAGTGCCATACAAAGGCATACATCTTTTAAAACTAAATAAAAAAAATACATCTGGAAATATAAAGAGTCTAAATAAATGGGGAATATAAAGACAAATAACAAAATATACATTTTATTTTCAAATCTTTTTTTATACATTTTTATATAATAGAAAATATATCATTTTATTATACATATATTTTTCCCTAAATTTTTTCAATGTGTATTTTTTAATGTCATATATTTATTTTTATCCCTTTATTTTTCCTTCTTCTTTTCCCCTATTGTTTTTGCCACTGTAATGAAGGTTGTAATGTTTTAGAGTCTGTAGTTTGTTGGTTGTTGTATTAAACTGCATTACTTTGAGCTCAGTGGACCTAAGAGCCTAAGCCAGGCTAGCTAGTTTTTAGTCTTTATGCTAAGCTAAGCTAACCAGCTGCTACCAGTAACTCTCTCCATAAAAACAAATAAGCATATTTTCCAAAATGTGAAACTATTCTTTTAAACATACTTAACTACAGAAAGCATTGAATGCATCAACAAGTTTAAAGTTATCCTCCAAAGAAAAGAATATTAAGTAAACATGTGAGCAGCTTTACTGTGTGTTCTGTATCATCCACTGTGGCTGTTTCTGCTACATCACCAATGTCTAGCTCCAACATGCCAACAGGAAGTGCAACATACTTTTTCTTCCTCCTTTTTATAGACACTGATCTTCCTCTCACTTTCCTTCTGTGTCTGTGCAGTCCAGGCCAAATTCTTATGTGGCACAAAAGCTCTTTGTTTTCCTCCATGTGGTAAAGAATGAAGAATATGGTTCTTACGCCTGCTTCAGCTGAGCTCAGCTGCACACCAACGCACGCACACGCACACGCACACACACACACACACACACACACACACACACGCACAAACACACACACACACACACACACGCACAAACACACACACACACACACAGACATACACTAAAAGTGTAATGTGCTTGTGGACTCTGTGTGTGTGTGTGTGTGTGTGTGTGTGTGTGTGTGTTCGTGTGTGTGTATGTAATGCTAATGCAATGTGACACTGGCCTTTCCCTCTACTCCTGCACCGCTAATATTTAACATGTCCTGCAGAGAGAGACAGTCTGTACACAGAATTAGAAAAATTAAAACAAGAGAGAGGGAAATAAGGAAAAGATAGAGGAGAGAGAGAAAGAGTAACATAGGTAGGAAAAGGAGGAAAAGTAATCCTAAGACAATCCTGCACACCATACACTTGATATCATCAACAAAGTCAACAGCAACAACAACAACAGCAGCACCATCAACATGTGCAATTATCACCTCATGCACATGCAAACATACTTACATTTCATTAATGCCAGGATCCCATCTGGAGAGTGTTTACTCCCCTCCTCTCCTCTCCTCTCCTCTCCTCACCTCTCATCCTCTCTTGCCTCTCTTCTTCCCCTCTCCTTCCTTCTCCTCTCTTTCCTCCTCTCAGCTCTGGTCCTGCCCTTGCTCAGCTCTGTACTCCTCTACTCTCTCCTCCCCTTTCCTCTCCTCCCCTGTTACCTCCTCACTGCTCTTTGCCTTTCCCTCAAAGAAGAAAAAAACCCACTATAATTATATGAATAAATCTTCTGTGCCCTCCCCCAGTTGTCAGATAGGCTACGTTGATAGAAATGACATTTTTCAATCATTCTTCCCTTCAGTTCTTCTTCTTTCTTTGATTCAAAGGCAGCGGGAGGAATGTTTTGCAGAGTGGAGTTTTCTTATATTCCATTTTAGTTTTTCCAGGTTATTTTCCAGACACAGAGACAGAGGTCAGGTCCTCAGGGCAGAAATGTGACATGAAAGGCCCCGACAGGTCGGCAAAATCCCTCTCTTCTCTCTCTGGCAAACGTCTGCATCGCTCGCTCTCTCTCTCTCTCTCTCTCTCTCTCTCTCTCTCTCTGAGAGAGTGAAGGAAGGACAGAGGGAGGGATAGATGTGAAATACACATTTGAAATCAGAAAATCTAAATATATTTCATGTGTAATGCTGAAAATCCACATGTGCCTTAACCATGAATTTATAAATGTATCACATATGAAAATATGTTCTACATATGATAAACATGTAGTGTAAGTAATAATGTTTATTTATATAGCATTTTTCAAAAACAACAAAAACTGAAAACACAGATACAGGAATAAACAGCAATATCACAGACACTAGTGAAACATAACATAAAAAATCTGAAATATGCAGCATATTAAAATCAGAAAAAAAGAAGAAAGATGACTATTGTTATGAAGATTTCATTGTGTTTCGCTGTGTTTGAGAAGTCACTTTCTTACTGAATGTTCACATTCATGCTGCTGTTGTTGAGTGTGTGTGTGTGTGGGGGGGGGGGGGGATGCGCTTGACTGGATTTGATAAAAGTATGGGAATGATGTTTTAGAGCTAAATCAACAATTTTCTAAAAATAGCTTTATATCAGATACCGTTTATGAAATTTTTATCAGCCAACCTGTCATGCTGGCAGGTTATTTTCGTGCTGATGTTACGCAACAGGAAAAGCCTGAGAAACCTACTGTGCTGCTGGTCGGCCACTGACAGAGTTATCCAGGACAACAGCTCTCAACAGGTATATGAAGAAAAAAATCTTTGTTTTTGGGTAGAATAGGTTCGACAGCTTTAAGTTCTTCAGGTTTAAACATAGTGAAAGCAGCTGGGTGGTGAACTACCTGGGTTTTCACTAATCACATGCTTCTGTCGAGGTTATTTGAGTGGTTGGTAATGAACTATTTACTTTGAATATTACTCAAAGGTTATACTGTAATAGTCTGTGTGCTTTAATCTGAAATCTCAGCACATTTGAGCCAACTTCTCTCAACGGATTGCATAATTACTGGAGAGAAAACACAAGACATTACAGTAATCACTTCATGGCTGTTAAGGTCTTTATTATGCCCTTCGTGAAATGGAGGCAGAGGTACAGACAGACATCTTTCTTTTCTGGTTTCTAAACTGTGAGAGGTTTACTGTGTCACAAAATAAAAGAGAAATGAATAAGAAATATTCCAAGGTCATCTTGCAAGGAGTCTTCAGAATCCACTCCCAAATTTCCCTTCTTTCCTTCAGTCCTCTCCTCATTCGACTATCTGTCTCTATCAAATTGTATCTTTCTCTGTCTTTCTGATATATTGTCCACCCCCTATTTACAAACAGGAGGGGTCAGAATACACCAAGAACATTGTGAAGAGACCTGGTTGCAAAAAAACATGACCAACATAGCTCTGCCATGGAGTGATTAGGCTGCATCGTCTACTGTGCAGCATGCTAACATTTTCTAATTGCCACCAAACACAATGCCATTTGTTTTGTTTTTTCAGGTACTCAGGTCTTAAAACAAAATAGTAAACAAACTTTCATAAATTTTCTTGGCAATCCATCTAATTGTTGTAGATACAACTAACTTAAAATCATAATTATTAACTTCATAGTGGCACTAGAGGAAAAGTCTGAATGTCACCAAAGTCATTGGGATTCATCCTCTGGAGACCATGAACTTGTAGAAAATCCCACGGCAATCCATCCAATATTTGTTGAGATATTTCAGTTTGAACTGACAAACAATGATGGATCATTGAGCCCATTCTTTCCAAATGGCTTTCAGAACATTGTAATACAGAAAAGAAAAGAAAAAAGAAAATAACACTATTTTATCCTCATCACACCAAACTTACTGATAAATAAAAACAAACACAGGTTCTAAATCTTGTTCTACAGAATGAACAACACGCACCACTTACCAAACATAATGCATGCACCTCTGCACCTCCTGCTTGCTGTGATGAAATATTAACACCACAGTTACTTTGTGCAGTGTGTTATGTGAAGAATTGTTGTCAGTCTTCTCTGAAATAGCAAGGGACAGGAGTTGTAAGTTTCAGATGCTGGGTGGGAACACTGGACTGCAGAACACTACAGTCTCTGCTCCACTGGCATTTCACTTCATTATTCATGACCTCCAGGTCATTATGGGCACTCTTGTCCCAGTTCGCACCACTGAGGTCCCAATAATGGACAAACATGCTGACAACTGAGGCAAAGCAAGAATTCGCTGGGCAGAACACTTCAAGAAGGCACTGAATAGACGGCCACCCACCACAAAAGCTTAAAAATAAAGGTTGAAAATAGCATTGTTGTATCCAGGTAAATATCCGACACACACTTTTACTTGAGTCATGAATGTGAACACTTTTGACACCTCTGCCTATACGACAACCCACCACCAGGGGGTGATCCAGATGTTATGGCTTCACTTTTGGGGTGCTGTCAGGCCGTCCATCAGTTTATGCTTATTTAATCCCTCAAAACTTTCTAACTTTCTAATCTTTAAAGCAACTGTATTCAATATTTCTCTAATAACAATGGTACAACAATGTATCAAATGACTATGTGGGATAACATTGAGTGATGAGCCTACAGAGAATCATCACCTGCATTTGCAGCTCTCCTTAGCTTTACAGAATGTTGTAGTGTTTGAGCTCATTGTTATAGTTGTCCAGCTACATCTGTACCCTCTTGGTTCACTCTCACCGCTCTCATAGTGTTGTTTACAGAGAAAAGCTCTAAAATTCCACTTAAACTCTATCTTCTCAGCATGAAATCACAAACAAATAAAAATTAGCTTGTGAATATAGTGAAGCGTTTAGCAGCTAAAGAGTCTAATATTTACTCTATATTTATTTATTTATACAAAAATATTTATTGTTTGGGGCCAAAAACAGAGCAAAAAGAGATTGAATATTGGGCATACACTTATGCTGCTCCATAGTGGTAATATGCTGCCAACAGCTGAGCCAAAGTTGCATCAAAAAGTATGTTTTTCTCCTGAGATAACCTGCACATGTTCAGTATGAGAGAAAAGTGGTTTTGTCACTGCTACCAAATAAAGCTAATTTGTATTTTGTACCAAAAGATTTGACTTTTATTTTGCTTTTCATGTTATTATTGTAGGCTATATGTCTTATGTAAGAAAAAAATAAATAAATTGGGGCAAAGGGGGAGACAGGTAGAGAGAGCTACGAAGATAAATAAAGGGTAAAAGAAAAGTGCACTAAAGCAGAAGAAGAGAGTAGTTTAGAGGCTGAAGGAGAAAAACAGACAGAAGGGGTGAAACACATGGAGACAGAGAGAGAGAGAGAGAGAGAGCAAGGAGGGAGAGAGTGACATGTGCACGGAGGATGAGTCTGAGAGGCCCTCAGTTCCACTTGACTCAGTCATGGGAATGATTTGATTATCACCACATGAACAGCTGTCTTATGTAACACACACACACACACACACACACACACACACACACACACACACACACACAATTCTAAAATAATGAGGGTCTGTGTTCTGGCCATAAAACATACACTAAGCAAAGGTGGCCTGTAGCAGCAGAGAGACAATAAAAGAAGTCCATATGAGTCCATATCAAAGGAAACAGGGTCATCCAGGTCGCTCATATTGTCAAATTAAAAAAAATAAAGCAAAGTACATCTGGGTTTTTTAATTTAGCAGTTGAAACCAATTAATATTCAGGTTATGGAAAATAAAAAAGTTCTCATGAGCACTGGAGCACTGTTTTGGGAAAGCATTAAGAGTATTCAGATTCTACTTAGGGGTAAACAGTGGACTTTTCTTGTAAACAAACATGGAGATATCTGGCTCTATATCTCCCAAATGTATCACTTTTTTTCACCAGCTAGTTGCTAACTGTGTGTGTCTTCTGTTTAGTGTTGGGCAGGTAGCGTACAGTTGGTTAATTAGAGCTTTTTTTCCTAAACACAGCTGCCTGCTGTGCCAGACTAAACGACTAAACCAAAACAGAAACAGTTACAGGATGAAAAACTAGAATTACCGCCTCGCGGTTGTATTCCACAGTTGTACATCTTTGTCTATCAGTAGGAGTCATATGTAGCATGACAGCAGACAATGCTTCAAATATTGGTGTTGCAACAAGGAAGAAATTCTTAAATGTGGAAGCTTCACACACATCTTTAACCCACAGATTAACCCATGATTACAACAGTAATCATAGTAAAACATTAGGCAGCGACTGTTACCGTGATAAAACAATAAACAACTGTAAGTTATTTTACTGATATTCACTGTAACCATGAATACCCTATTGATTCCTCATGATCAAGAGGAAATCGGGGTTAGATTAATTAAATTGAAAATTTTACTGCAGAATGTTTAACATATGATGTCTGTTTTTATTTCACTCTAATTTAACATTCAAGACCACTAAGCCATTGTACTGATAATACTGGGAGAAAAATCTTTATTGGCCAGATGACAACTTCCACTTCATTGTTTATATTAGTAATAAAAGTAATTTACCTTTTAATGTGGAAAACACCCCCAAATCTAATCAGTTCATCCTTGAGTCAAGTGGATGTTTTTGACAAAGTTGGAGAAATTCCCTAAAGTCGCACAATGGACAAACAAACAGACAGACAGACAGACAGACAGACAACCTGCAAACACATTGGCTGAGTAGATTTACGAGCAACCCCTATCAAATACAAGTAGTAATGTGATCTATTGTTTATGTCAAATGGTTGATCTTAGTGGCTTTAAGATCACAGAGGGGACAACATGATCAGACCAAACAACATGTGATGTCTGTTTTTTCTGTCAGTATTAACTAATGCCAAGAGCCTAAACTTTGTTTTTATAACCTGAATATGATAAAAATATGACCTCAGGTTGGATACAGTCGGCCAATTTAAAATCTAAAGTAGCAATCCTTTTTTGCCATTCATTCATGCATTTGCAAATTAAATTACATCCACTTTACCAGCTGTAAATGTTTGAGGGTTGATTCTCATCATAGGTCCGTTTGTCCTGTTTGTTTCATGCACTCCAAACCTTTATATTGTCTTCATATTGAGGGACTAGATACGGGCACAGTGGCAGGTCTGCCAGCTGCACACACACAGTACATACAGCATACTTACAGATGTATGTGACCTTTACACTGCAGATAACACAGGCATGCAGACATCACGGCAGGAGACTTTTTAAAAAAGCTGTCTGTCTGTATTTATCTCTGTACACATGTCTAATTTTAGCTTTCCACTTAAAGGCTTATTCAGTTATTGCAACACAAAGACAATCTTTTCACAAGAGTTGTGCAGTATTATGACCATGTCACATGTATCCCCTTATGCAGTGTTTACAGTAAGATGGTTACTAATTTTCGATTAAACTTTTTCCTATGCATTTTTATTTACATTTTGACATCAGTAAAATATACATTTTTTATATATTTTATTGAGGAATTTGTTGGCATCTGAAATTTCAGAGGAAAAATGATTGACATTGACAAGTAAAATATCATTGAAGGTTATAATCTGGAGACATAATTTGTGTAAAATTAAAAGCAAAGACCCTATTGATTCCTTATGATCAAGAGAAAGTTTGGGTTGGATTAAGTGGTTCATCTACATCTTTGACACATTCGTTTCTAACCAAGCAGTAGAATTAGTTAGCACCATTTCTACCACCACAGTCCCACTGCGTGAAACCCATTACTCCCACTGTAACACTTTGCTACAGAAGGTTGAGCTCAGCTGACTTACTCAGTTTCGCAGCTGTGTGTGTTGCTGTCAGCCCCTTGCAGAGCCACACAGTGAGGTTACATAATGACTGTTGCTCCTGTGGACCCAGAGCCAGTGGAGGGTGAAGAAGGACTTAATGAGGTCTCTTGGTGCGCACTGACAGCTCCACACTGAACTTCACTGACTCTGTGGCTGGACACAAACAAGAGACAAATGAAATAAAATAAATCCTTATGATAATAACAATGGTTTTCATGATACAAATTCATCTTAAATTCCTTGAAATTTGGTCTGATTTTACGATCTATTAAAAAAAGGTGACTTTTGACAAGACGGTTAATGTAGTAATGAAGTGAAAAGAACCCCTTAACCTCACTACACTGAATGTTTGCTCTAAAGCATGTAATTTCTCCTCTTTTAAAAATGACTGTATGATTACTGTGTATTCACTACACACAATATATTATATTTGAACAGCAAAGGTCTGTCTTTTGTTTTAAATTATTTTGGTGTGAAGATGGTGTAATTATGTACACAGGCTGAAGTGTTGAAATGCTTTTTTTAAATAAAAAAAAATTAAGCAGCAGTCAGTCACATAGAAGCCTCACTTGTTAACATACGGAACAGCATTTAATGCAAGCAATAGCTGCATCTGCTGCTTATGGCGATTGATGTGTACAATATTCAAAGTTTTGTAAATTGTAAATACTGCATTTTCGTAGTGAGTACAAGGGACATGGGTAGAATTTTGTGTTTAGTATTTAAAGCTGGAAGCTGCTCCTTGCTCCAGCTGCACACACACACAGGCGCCCGACTCACACAGCTGAGACCGTTCACTTGGAAGCTTAAGGGTCAAATTGTGTAAGTCAGTTAGTTTCCTTAACCAGCACAAGTTTTCTTACATTCTGACATAAAATGATATAAAAGGGCACAAATTGAGGGATATGGAGCATGAAGTTAAGATCATTTTTTAGTCCTACTTTTAGGTCAAAGCCTGCAGCTGGTTTCAGCTTAATAAAGACATCAAAACTCCTGCAAGTTTGAAATTTAAGAAGACAAGGAAGAAGTAGACCTGTTCTGTTGTCACTTTACATGGGTTTTTCATTGATAGTAACCTGCATCATCTGTCACTTTTAACCTCACAGAGCCAAAGTGCACATCTTTTGAATTTAGAACATGTGAGGAACAAGAACTCTTGCCTTACAGCAAGAGGGTCACCGGTTTGACTCCGACCTGTAGCTCTTCTGTGTGGAGTTTGCATGTTCTCCCTGTGTGAGCGTGGGTTCTCTCCAGGATCCTCCCAAAAACATGCAGCTTAGGTTCAATTGGGGACTCCCAATTGCCTGTAGGTGAGACTGAGTGTGTAAATGGCTGTCTGTCTCTAAGTGTGTTAGCCTTGTGATAGTCTGGAGACCTGTCCAGGGCGAACCTGCCTCTTGCCCAATGTCAGCTGGGATCAGCTTCGGATCTACGCAACCCCAGTTCAGATGTGAGGTTAAGGATAATGGATGGATGAATGAATGTGAGGAACAAGGACAATTTTTTCTATAATTTGATAATAATAAAGTATGCAGAGTAATAAAAGTGGAAGATAGAGCAAGTTCAAGATAACTTTTTAAGGTGAGTTTACAGTGCTCCACTTTTTCTCACTCTGGTGTAGAAGTGTATATACACTCATTAAAAACAGAAAAATATAATTTAGGTGTAAATATTCCCAAGAACCACAAAGACGTAAAAAATGCAAACTACGGTATCATCACAAACAAAATTAAAAACCACATGGACAGATGGACTCCCCTGACACTTGATCTGTGACACTTGACACCGGATCTTCTCCAGATTCATATGGCAGAACAAAAAACCAAGGGTACGCTACAAAACATTACACTTGCCAAAAGAGAAAGGAGGGATGTCACTCCAATGTCTGGAGGACTACTACAAAGCAGTACAACTGCAGTATGTTATCCATTGGTGTACAGAGGATTATGATGCAAAATGGAAGGAACTAGAGTTAAACCAACTTGATATTCCTCTTCAATCTTTACTGGGCGACAAAACCCTCAAAACTATATACTCGAGTAAATTATGTGACCTTACACAAACTCCCCTTAATATCTGGTTCAAAGAGGTTTGCAACTCAAATTTACAGAGGAAAGCTCGGCTATTAAGGTTTTTTACCAGCCCAGACTGAACAAACTGGTGAGGAAGGCAGAGTCTGTTGTTGGCTCTAAGCTTGTCACCCTGGAGGAGGTGGTGGAGGACAGGATGCTGGCAAAACTGCTGGCTGTCATGGACAATCCCTCTCACCCCCTCCACAAAACACTGGACAAGCTAAAGAGCAGCTTCAGCCACAGACTCATTCAACCCAGCTGCTCCAAGGAACGATACAGGAAGTCGTTCCTTCCTTCTGCAATAAGACTCTATAATTCATCTACCTCTGCCAGAACTACATTACTGAAATGCATTAAATCTACGCATTAAATCTACGCACTAAATCTACACACAACACATTGCTATGTTATTATTATTATTATTATTATTATTATTATTATTATTATTATTAGGGGCCACCTGATTCACACCTGTTATTTCACAAAATTGATGACCTCACTGATTGAATGCCAGACTGCTACTTTTTTTTACACAACCCTTTCAACTAATTGCCCAATTGCACAGCCTTAAGAACGTGCATATCAGGAATGCTGGGTCTTGTTGGTTTTCTGAGAATCTACTGCACCTACTGGTACCTTGTTTGCCATGTAGCAATAAAAAATATACTAAAAACCTGGATTAATCTGGTTAGTCACATTGGACTGCTTATAACCTTGACAGACGACGAGAGGACAAACATATGCGGAATAAACTCCTCCACCACCAGTTCAGGGAAATGGAGGGAATTGCATGGCAAATTTTATCAGGTTTTTATTACCCGAAGAAGAACATTTTTACAGAGTGGTAGAGCAGAATTTGGGCATTGTTGGAGAGATTGTAATAATGTGATGGCTGACCACAGTCACATCTTTTGGTGCTGTCCTGTAATTCAACTTTATTGGCTAGATGTAGTCAAAGAAATAAATTCAATCCTCGGTTTTGACATTGAGTATAATTTCCAAATTGTATATCTGTGCACTCTACCAAGTGACCTTATGTCCCAGGATAAATACCTTCTAAAGATACTACTGGCAGCTGGCAAGAAACCAATAACAGAAAAATCGCTTAACAGAGAGCCGTTGGGAGAGTGGTCAGCCACTGTAAACGATGAACATGAAATGGAGATGTTGACTTTCTCTTGTTATGACAAGGGGTCATATGGTTCATTGTTTTGTCCCTTGCAGTGCCTGGTGCAGGTGATCCTCCCTGCCAGAGGAGGTGCTGCTTGGTGTTCTTTGTCTCTCCTTTCTGTTTCCCAGGTGGTGGTTGGAGTGGGATTGGACACCGGCTGATCGAACAGCTTTAAAAGGACGGCTGCTGAGGACGCCTCTCTCTCTCGGCCCTTTGTCTGACTCCCAGCCAGATGCACTAGTGGAAATGTTTGTAGATTATTGTCAGTAGTGTTGTGATCTTTGTTCTCTGTTGTATTATTTTTAACAAAGATACTTTAAGTTAATTGTTGCAGTCCTGGTAGGTAGGTGTGAGTAGCCTTTTGTTTTATAAATATTTTCTCCTATTTTTGTTTAGGGAGTTCAGGTAAGAAACCTGTATTTTATTTTACGCATCTTTATTTTCAGGTCAGTTAGATTTAAAATGAGAGTTTTTTTGTTTATTTTGGCTGTTGCTCACCCTGAAGCAAAAATATTTATTGTTGTGAACAATAAATCATATTGGACTGCTTATCGGTTTACGCTCGTCTCTGGGAGTTGGGAAGAGGGCAGAGAGCATTTATGCTGCGCACTGGTTACCCTAGGCCAGAGAGTAACACTCTCTAAGATTGAACCGTAATAAAGCCCAAAAGTATTGGTTGAAATGGCTTTTGTATGTAAATGAGAAAACAGAATAGAGCAGTTCTTTTCTTTTCATACTGCTTTGTTTGTCCTTGGTGCTGTGAATGACATTTAGATGGACTTGCCCTGGAGGGACTCCATCCCCTGGCCGGTTGGACTGTGCTGGATCTCCATAGGCCCCCTTCCTCTTCACCTCTCACCTATGGATTTTTGTGGCCCTACATTACATGAAGCAATGTTGTAGTGTGCTTCTTTTCTTTCTGAGACAAAGTTATTGATTTCCCTCAGTGACCTGAATGTTCTGATTTGTTTAGTTAATGTCTTGTATTTGTAAGACACTGAAACTTTGCACTTAAAAATAAAGTACATTAAAAAAATATATATATTAATATCTCAACAACTGTAAAATATATCAAACATTTTTAATTACTGTATACTGGGGTATTTAGAAATCCAGACAGTATGGTTTTCAATACCATCAAAAAAAGATGCTGCTATTTAAACTGCTATTTCTGTTAATGCTTATTTGTAATGTACAGCAGCTGCCACCAGAGGGAGTTTGTTTAGCTGAGAAACATGGCAACTTACAGAACATTTAAAACTAAAATCACTGTCCCCATTTGTTAATCCTGATGATAAAGGTGAGCCAGGCAACACGGACGGAGCTGGTTTTGGGGCGATTTCTTCTTTCTTTTTGGAGTCCGGGATGTTTACACACATCACAAATAGCCTAGAGTGCAAGTAGAAACAATCAATAAACAAACTTAAAGAGCAAAGATAATTATTGTATCTAAAGCTAAGGTTCAGGGCCACTCTAAGTACCGCTGAAGAAGGTTGTGTACAAAGAGTTTACAGCTAAATGTAACATTTACTTTAGACAGCCAATAATTTAACACTTTGTTCACTTTTAATGTCTTTAATTTGACTTGAGAAACCCTGATTGAGAGTGCCACATGTACAAACAGCAGGTTACAGACTCCAGGCTGATCACACAGTCTGGGTTAGAGGCCAGAAATTCAGTTAGCATAGCAGCAGTCAATACAGAAGGCTGCGGAAAATAAAAAAGGAAAACAAAAGACAAACTTTAACAGCCCTAAACAGATGAGAAAGGTAGTCCAGTCTATTTGCACATTCTCCACAATTTCAAAGAAACATCAAAGTTAATAAAGGACTTAAAAACAAAGTTTTGTGGATTGAATAAGACAAATTAATGGAATACAAAACAGCAGGATTAACAAAAAGACTAGTGACCTAGTCTGCTTACAGTAAAAGTCATCAGAGATGTTCTATTGCCTTTCAAAACAGTATCGATGAACACGTCACACAAAACAAACCCAGTGGATACCAACTGATTATCCTAGATGACACAGCAAGCAAAGCCGCTACAAACCTTTGGATAGTCACACGCATAAATTAAGAAATAAAAACATTTTTTTCTGTTAATATCCAGAGCACCAGCAGGCCCTCAGAGTTAGAAAAGGAACTGGATGCGAAGAACAAAAAGAGTAAAAACGAGGCAGAAGACACCAAACAACAACATAAATAAAAAAGCTTATTATACGCAACATCCTTGTAAGGTTTTCATGGCGGATGTTAATAAAGTAACTTTTTGAGGCAACAGAGATGGACAATATTACCATCAGTGAGGTGGGGACAGGAGAATGAACCTTCAAAATCTGTCCGGCAGGGTGAAAGTGTAAGAGCAAAAATTCAGGTGAGCAAATACTGTTTGTTATTGCTGACAAACTGCCCATCTGTGTTGCCTCAAAATCCTCCTCACTTAAAAGGCAGAAAGAGCTACCTCAGAATCACTTATTATACCTGCAACATTTTCTCCCCTAAATTATTTTCCACTCAAATTACTTGGCATTGGCTGATTTTGCACATGAAAAAAAAAGTTAATAAATGTATCCTGAAGACGAATCAAGAAATCCCAAATTCTTCAAATGGGTTTTTAGAAACTGACAGATTTAAAAAGATTAAAAAGATGACTTGCATTAAGGCTAGAAGTTAAGAGTTTATTCCAAAAAAGTTGCAGCATCCACAGCCCTCAGCTGAAGAGATTTTGTATGTTACTACATCTCAACTAAAGCTTTATACTTTTGCACTCCAAAGACACGCACACAAACAAATGCACACACATATTGTTACAGTGACACAGATCCAACCCAGAACAACGTGTCCTGAGAGGTTCTATCTACAGTAGTAAACTGACTCTGGGAGTTCGTGCTGCCGTCCACCTTCTGCCCTCTACTGTTGACGATGTCTCTGTGAAAACATGTTGAAGATCAGACAGTCGTAGCACAGTCTCTTAAACGCCATCAGTCACAACCTCATCCAAAAAAAGTCAACATAAACATATCCTGGGAGTTAAGAGAAACATTGCGTAAATGACCAGATTGGCAAAGTGTGTCTCAATCACTCAACACTTAAAACCCAACTGTTGTAACTGAGCTAGGGAGCTGCTAAGAGCCTTTATCTTTATATTTTTTAATAATGTAATAATGATTATTTGTTTCTTAACAGTCTTTGTCCAGTTCTCTGTCTCTTTGACAGCTACAAATTATTACAGCAGAAGACCCAAATTGAGTTTCATGACACACTGTGTCTCCACTGTTCCTCTGGCCTCTGTCACAGAGATCAGTACATGTTGTGCAGGTGCAAACAGCTGCACAGGTCGTGCTTACTTTTCTATCTGAGGTCATGAGAAGGAGATAAAGGGGAGATCTGACTCCTATTCGTGGGTTCAGATGGTGTCACTCAGACCCTGATCTCCTACTGGAAGATTCAGATGAGATCAGAAGAGGTATTATTAGTGCTGGTAAATATTAAAATATTAAGGCCTGACGTGTGTTCAGCTCAGGAGTGTCTTGTCTGATATTGGTTTCCACGTGGGGGGGAACCTTCGGAGTTTGTTTAGGTGACAAAAACAGCCTTTCTTATTTGGTTACCGTGCAGGAGGAAAATATCCATATTGGAATGTTTCAGAAGAAGAAAACTCTGCATTTTTTCAGTTTGTCCTATTTGTTGACGTAGAGCTGCAGGTCCAGACGGACCCACACTTCCCCTGTAGGAACCTCATGCAGCAGAAGACGACGTGTTACCGGTCCTTTGTTTTCCAACTCTTTCTTTATGGTTGCCACGGGAACCTCTGTCCGACCCAGAAAGTCTGATAGAAGAGAAGAAACAGAAAGAAACATTTAATTTGGTTTTCACCCTCTGAAATCTTGGGCTATTATGTTAAAAAATCTGTTAAAAATTCTTTACCGTGCCATGTTGGTATCAGTTTATTCAGTGCAACCTCACCTATATGTCCTGATAATAATTTTTTAACTTTGACTTACTTGATCAAAATTTTGAACCCAAAAGAAACAAAGGAAAACATAAAATCTGATCTTGAAAATTATGTTTCACACGCAGAAATGTACATGTTGCAAATATGAACACAGGTTGCAAATATAACATATAACAGGTAAAATAAGGATAATATCTAGTTCTATATTCTTATACTAAATATATTTGACAATATCTCTGGTTTTACTTGGCCGAATATCATCAACAACTCAGTCAGGTTCTAATATGAGAGTTGTTTTGCAGTGAAGGCAGCCGTTTTCAATGATGGAATAGAAACTTTTTCTGCTAAATATTTGACCACCTGTGATTGGCCGAAGTCTCCTACAATGGTTTTTATGCATAGTTTTGGAAATGTGTCTATTCTTCACTAATAAATGAATACCCGGTATTGACCACGAACACAACAGATTTTGTGCAGTTATTTAAAAATTTGAATTGGTTTTAAAACAACTTTACCACAAAGTAGTCCGATATACAACAGAGGATTTGTTCAAGACAAAATATTAGGCAATAAATAACTAATACAAGTTAAAAACGGATTTATAATCAGCTACAATGAGGCAGTCATTTTTGAGGGTTAATTTTGCGGTTTTAAAGAGAAATCTGTGATTTAAGTGAGTGAGGATGGAGAAGAAGAAGGAAAAGGGAACTGACCGTCAGGAGAAAACTGGTCTCTCTCAAAGATGGTGATGCAGAGGACGTCCTGGTAAAGGTCTTTGATGTGGAACTGACAGTTGAAGTTCCACTTGGGGTTCAGGGTGTCATTTAACGTTCTGGATGTGAATATCTGAGCTCCCATGGTCACTTCACAGTACGGGTTACTTTTACCTGGACGAGGACATGGAGACAGGCGAGAAGGACGGGTGAGGGGGAAGGAAGAAGGTGAAAGAGGAAAAAAAGTGAGAACACTTGAGCACACAGACAGACCTCACACTGAATGTTAACTGATGAGAGAACACCATAATTAAATGTGGCTTTATCCTGGCTTCATTAAGTGCCCATGCAGCAGTGCATGGAGCACGCAGCATGGATTAATACCAAGACATTTTAAGTTCACTGTGTGTTTTTAAGGACCACCTAGTCACATGAGTGTAGCCATGCTCACCGTTGGGTTTGCCTGCCTTGAGTTCAGTGGCCTCCAAGATGGTGACAAGAAGTCTTCCGATCCCACTCGCCTTCACAGATCGTGCTGCAAGCACACACAGATGGATTAATCCAGCAATCACCACATTACTCGCCATCAGTACAGCTGCGTGAGTGTTGAGACAAACCTTGGTAGGCCTTTTCCCTTTTTTTCTTTTCTGTCTCGATAAATTCCTCAGATGCAGCCTTAATCTTCTGAACCCAGGCTGTCCTGGAAACACAAAATGCACACTTTAATTGCACATGCCATGAAAAACGTGTGTGTGTGTGTGTCTGTCTGTCTGTCTGTGTGTGTGTGTGTGTGTGTGTGTGCGTGCATGTCTGTGTGTGTGTGTGTGTAGCTACCTTTCATTGATGTTGTCGGTCCTGAGTATATAGACTCTATCGATGTGTGAGATGTGGAAGGTGGGCTCGTCACTAGAAGGGTCTGGCAGTTTCACCAGAACTTCATTTAGCAGCACAGGCTGCAGGAAATACAACATTTTACACCGTCAAACACAACATTCAAAATGAGACATGATGATGTGCATAAGTAAACACCGCATCATTCCATTATTCCAAAGTAAAACTTGCAAAAACATATCCCGATGTAGACTATTTGTGCCGCAGTAGGCAGCTCCCTGCTAATCCGGCACATATCGTCTTACTCCTAAATTATCTTTGGAAAATCTATTTTGCAAACTCTATCAGATGTTTTTGGGGATGTGATGAAACCGGATCCTTTTTTGCCATATTGGAGAGTCCTCTTAGAGGAGCCATGTTTGCAAACTATAATGTCATTAGCAGACAGGCTTGCTCTCCATAACTGGGAAACCCCTCAACCTCTCACTAATATCTTATAGTTAATAGATGCCACACAGCACTTAAAACTAAAAAAACCTACAGATTTATACTTATATATATATACCAAGCAAATGTGGCATCCTTTCCTGTTCTTCACTGAATATAAGCTTTAAATCTTCTTATTTGTAACCGTTTTGCTCTGTTGTTGGTTTGGAAAACACAAAAATGTCATTCTGAAAACCAATAAACACAAAACTAATTTGAAAAAAGAAACTTGTGATGAGGAAAGTGCACATTTTAAAAAGAAAATAGTGTCCAACCTCAAAACTTGCACTTGTGTCTTACCGGCTTGTACATCTTGAGCTGTACATTGTTCTTGTTGCTGAACAGTTTATCAGGCCCTGACGAGGTGAACTGTTTCGCCGCATGAGTCAAAAGCAGAAAGTCGTTAAAGAGAAAAGCCCAGAGTTCCTTGTTGCTCTTTGCCTTGTTCATCTGAAAAGAAAGAAGTCATATACGCATATCTTATTAAACAGTATTTACATGCACTACAGAAACACTTTCACGTCTGTAACCGCTCAGTGATGGTGGTGGAAAACATTATACTCTCGGTTTATGTGACATTATTCATGGTGCTGCTGTGTGTTATCACTGCCTGAGATCCTTCTTTTGGGGTTATGCTCACTGACCTCCACTGTGAAACTTTTACTCTGAGGCTTGTCTGAGGCTTGTAATGTGTGACCACGACACCCTGGGGTCATGGTCATAGTAACGTTTCACATTTCATCTCCCTGTTCTCCCCAGTCTGTCTGGTCGCTTTAACACTTAAAACATTAATTCGGTAGAAAGGAGAAATGTTATGTAATGAAGACCCAGCTGAGAGGTTCACTGACTGCGGTTCAGAAATGTTGCAGTTTTACTCACCTTGCCGCTGTGGAGCAGCTTCCTGGGACCCAAACAGTTGGTAAGAGAGTTAAAGACCATGTTCTGTTGAAAGATGGTCACTGAGTCAGTGAGGTGTTGTGGAAAATTCTCCTTTGATCTCCAAGTTTCCCCAATTATAAGGTAATCAAGCTGATACAAATTGAATTCATTGTTTTATAACTAACGTATAAAAAATACATTTTGAGTAAATTACCTCTGCAGCGCCATCACACTGTACGTGGCTCTGGATCCATTCCAGTCTGTCAGAGTTCTCCTTTTCTCTCACACCCTCGTTTACCTGATTAACACAGTTCAGTACAGGAAAAAATCATTCAAATTATTTCAACACGGGGTGCATTAAAAATAAACCAAAAACTTGAATGAATGAGGTCATAAATAACAGAATCAGGAAAGAAATGAACCTGTTTACAGAGTTCCTCGGCTCTCTCCAGTGACTCTTTCAGAGGACCTCGGTCAGCGTGGCCCTCTGGGGTGCTCTCCAGGATCTAAACACACACATACACACACACACATAAATACACAGACACATTAATTACATCAACAAATGAGACGGAAAGGCAAAACACTGTTTTTCTCTAGTTACACACAGTCAGGTCAGTATTTGAAGCATTTAATGAGGAGCTAATGAACACAATGGCGTACATTTTTGATGTGCAGTGGGTAGCGTGTGATCCTCTGCATGGGTTTCAGCAGGAAGCTGGACAGCGGCATGCCTTTACACCTGTAGTCTGTTGCAATTTTCTGATGGGAATAAAACACAATGTTATAAACACATTAAGAGTCTTGTGACACCTGAATATCTGGTTTCTAATATACTCCATTCTAGTTCAGTGTCTCCCTTTCTGTCTCCATCTCTGCCTGTCACACACACACAACACACCTCCATTACTTTTCTGTCACTTTGTTTGTGACCTTCACCACTTCCGCCCTTTGCTCACCCCTCCCTCGCTCTCTTCTCCTTCCTACCTTGAGGAAGTCCTTGAAGTTGGGCTCGTTGTCGATGCGCGTCTGGAGCAATGTTGCTCCGTTGATCTGGCAGGAACAGAAGCGGATGTAGGGCTGCATGTGGGACAGCTCTGCTGCCAAGATATCTCCGATCATGTGCACCGGCATGTTCTCCCCACCCGTCTTTTTACGCACACGCAGTGCCCTGCACACACACACAAGCATGTATAAACACAAGCAGCTCTGTATTTTTGTACACAAACAATCCATAAGCACAACATTGAAATAGCTGCACTTGTATGCCATTTTATCCCTCTTTCATACACTCACACGTGGCACTTACTTTAGAAGTTTAGAGTTGCAGGCCAGCAGTTCTTTCCAGTTGACGAAAATCATCCCCATTTCTGAATCATTCAGACGGCCCGACTCTGACATAGGCTTATGGAAAACCTACACTCACACACACAAAGAAAGATGGGAGATAATGACGGATTACACACATCGGCAGGGCACCCTGACACATCTCAATCTCGTGGAATACACCTCTTAAACATTCTAGAACTTTTCAATGACTCTCCATCCCAATTACCACAATCAAGGACCCAACAGCAACTAACAAATGTATAAATTCAAGCACTTTCAATGACCCATGTCTATTTGTCTAGTTTCAAAAACTTTCAAGGCCTTGATTCTTTATTCGTAATTTCACAAAAAAAGTTTTTTAAAAGGAGCTGAGGGAACCATGACTGTATATGAACTGTTTCTACATGAGTGGCTGAGCGGAATATGTCTCCATTACCTCCAGCACTATCTGCAGGTCCTCTGTGTATCTCTCCTCAGTCTCGATCAGCTCATGGATGTAACCCTGTCTCTTCTTCTCCTGGGAGCTCATCGAGTCCAAGCTCTTGAGGTCTGCACACCCTGCAGGAGAGGGGGAAAAAATTAGAGTTTTAGTAGTTGTACAAATAAATTCAACCAGTGCAGCAAAACCAAGTCACTACTTAAACCACAGCAACTCTTAACTCTTAATACTGCATATGCTGCCCCCTGCTGGATGGATGGAAAACAAAACACAATTCTTCCTTATGCACTTTTCCAGGTCTTCTCAGGAGGAGGGAGACGATAAAGGGGTAGAAGAAGAGGGACGGAAAGGTCTGCATGCATACACACAAACACACACACATACAAACACACACACACACACACACACACACTTACCTGATACAAGGAGCATATCAGGCCACTGTGAGTGTTCTTCGCTGGCTGACTGTTCCTCCCTCACTGACCCTTCTCTTCCCTCTGCCTCCTCATCTGTCTCACCCCAAAGGTTTAGAAAGTGAAAGCTGCTCCGTAGAGCCATTGCTATGATTCTGCCTCTCCTGTTAGTTTAGTCCTTCTTCTGTTGTCTGACTGTCTCTCCTGGTCGCCTCTTTCTCCTTCTGTGCCGTTATCTTCTTGTGACTGATATCCGTCTAAAACTTCTCATCTGTTTGTACCAAAACAGGAAGAGGAATTCTTTCTTTCTTTCTCACCAAGTGGTGTATGATCAGAGTGGAATCTACTTATTTTCTTCCCTTCTAACTTTCAATGACTTCTGCCAGTTGGGTACATTTTCTTCCATCAGATTATAATATTACTACAGTTACCACCACATAAATGTGAGCTGAGTACAGGTTATAAACCCAGCATAAAGGTTGCTCACATACTGTATATCTGCCCATCTTAATCATGTGTATCGTGTTGATAATATAAACACTGGATACAACACGCTCACACACATGCACACAAACCCTGTAGAGGTGAACACTGATATTTCATTTAGCAATAAAACACATTCCGGTCATCTCAAACCAATCTTTATTTTTTTTATTTCAGAATCAGAAAATATATTAGACATGTCTTCAAAAATAGTAACACCATCTTATACCACAAATGTTCTGTATATGTTGTGCCAGCAGCTGCTATAAACTCTTTCTGTCAGCATTGTTCACACACTTGCAGATTCTCACAAATCTAAGAGAGGTTTGTGGAAAACTGAGTCAGGTAACTTCTGAATTAAATAAAAGAAAAATGCAGAGAGCAGTTAGTTTAACAGCAAGTTGCTTTCCTAGCATGAGGGTATAATCACACAACTGTCAGGGAATTTTACAGTTGTGCACTTAAGACATCTTGAGACATACTGTAGCATCTTTCACTTCACCTCAGTATTCATCAGACCTGGCACAGGACTTACAGTACCTCATGACAAGCTTGCATAGCCTTTTTTCTTTCATTGATGGAAATCATTCCACAATCCTGATGATTCCTATGCTATATTTAGTAACCTGTGGTAAACACCAGTCAAATCAGCTGCTGTTTTAGTTGCTCTGGCAGATGTGTCTGGAGTCCCATTCCACCTAGCCTGGACCTAATCACAACTGTTTGTCATATAAGGAGAGTTTGATAGGATGGACTGACCTCCAGCGCAAAACTCATCACGAAACTCAGATCAAACTGTCAAACTATGCAGCGCTGATCAAGATTCTGCTATTGCGGTGGCTATTGCTCACCTCAAATGTTTTCGGAAAACATTTTATTAATTGTTTAGTTGTAATTTGAGAACATTTGTGACCCGGCTGCCATGTTTTTTCCAGTTAACCAAGCACTGCGCTAACTTGCATGTGCATTATGTCACACGCTTTGTTGCTCTTGTTGGTTGTAGGTCTGTTCAGAGACAATTTGGTCTGCGCTTGTTGCTAACTCCACTTGGAAATCAAAAACAAATAAAAAGGTTCCAAACTAGTTCGCATTCACGTATTAGTCTGGCAACGCTAAGCGAGTGAACACTGCAAATAAGACATGCATTCACAGAAAACACTCAGAGCAGCAGCTTAACAGCATCCTGTTAAAATAAGGTGCAACAGCAGTTTGCTTCACCACTGGAGGCAAATGTCCATCAATAGCTTTCAAACAGTTGGCCATATGGGGAAGAGTCGCTTCATCTCACTTCAAAACTACTTCTGTTAGTGAAAACAGCTGACCCACTTTTAAATGAGGGGATAAACTGTAGGCTGCTGCCTTTACCATTTCCTGTCCAAATGTAATTAACAGAAGGTTTTCAAATACAAAATCATGAACCCACTGCAAAGCGAATATTGTTGAAAGCAAAAACATAATGCTTATAAGAGATCCTTTAGATTTCTTATTTGTGGCATACTCTCTACCCAAGTTTTTGTTGAACATATCCCTTATTTTATTCCTTCTTGAACATATTGCTCTGATAAATTTACACATTGTGCATTTTTAAAGCACTTAAAGACAAGTACAGGAGTGCTAGGTCAGAATTTGGACCCATTATTATTTCCCAAAATACCCAAAGGCTTGGCGGTAAGTAAGCTGTTCATTATTAGTATAAAGAAAAAGGCTGAGACACATAATGTCTGAATATACACACATTTTTGAGGAGAGACAGAGACAAATAGTGGGCTCTATGTGGGCTGAACTCTCAAAATTGGAGAGTAAGAATTGAAAGAAATTGTGTAAGAAAATAAAGAAAAAGAGCAGGAAAAAAGATGAGGGAAAGAAATAAGCGGAAAACTGAGTGTCTTGTGAAAAGAGAGAACCAAAAGAAGAGCAAAGTTAAAGACAGCACAAGCCACAGAGAGACCCACTATCCCTCTGCTTCAGATGCATTTTAGCATCATCAGTTCACAATAAAACACGAGCGAGGAAATCACAAAAGGCACCAAGGCTTCAACAATTCACTGAATCAGCACTGAGAGTCACACCAGCTTTTTCAGAGTTCTGATTCATTCAAAGGCAACGTGTGACTTATTTTCATTGTTTCCCTCTACCATACACACCTGTTCACTCTCACACACACTCTCGCTCACAGTAACATTAGCTCAGAAGGAGAAGTTAGTAGACAGGGAGTCCAGACACTCTGCCCCCCTTCAGAGCAGGGTGTTATAGTGGGTCTCTCTGAAGTCAGGAGTAGGAAGAAGGAAGAGGAGGTGGAGGTGGAGGAGGAAGAGGACTTTCTACCACCCTAGAAGGAGAAAGAGACAGAAGCCGAGGGAAGGAGAGAGACAGGGAGGAGAAACACAGATTGGGGAGGGAGGGAGAAAGTGGGAAAAACAGGGGAAAAGGTGAAAAAGTCAGTGTGAAGAAGGGATATAAAGATAAAGAGATGGGTGGATGAAGAAATATCAGTGATGGCAGATGGTGTGGCATAGATGATCAAAAGGTAAGTACAAGTTAGTCATAGTGGCATAAAGCAACATGGAAGAAGAGCATTTAAGCATTCATATTTTCTTTTTCATGCGTAGTCATGATGTCATATTGAAGGGAGTCACTTACACTGCTGGCTGGGGTCACAATCCGCTGTGGTCATCTGGACGTAGTTGGTGGGGAACAGACCAGTGGTGCCGTTGATCTCTCCTTTCCACCAATCAGGGTTGTTCTTGTCCAAAACGTTAATCAGCTGACCTTTGGAGAAGCTCATCTCGTCCTTGTTGGCGGCTGTGTAGTCGTATATGGCTATAACCTGACACACTGACAGAGAAGAAGAACAGTTTACCACATTATTTTACTTATGTAGTGCAAAACTCTATGTGTGTGTGTGTGTGTGTGTGTGTGTGTGTGTGTGTTACCTGCTTGGGGTGCTGGTGTGGACTTGCCACTGTTGGATCCCAATATTTTGACATTAGATGCAGGAAACCAGCCCTTCTGGCGCTTCTTACCACGGGCCTATAGTTAGAAAGCACAAACGTTTGCTTGGACTTCAGAGGGTTAAATCCAGATTATATCTAACTCCCAGAGATTCTGTTTTCTTCAGTTTCTGCAGAGTAAGATAAATCCTTCCATCGATATAGTGTCCTACTTGGTATATGTTTATACTTCTCATCCAACCACAATCACTCTATCTGGATGGAGCGATTTATCTTGATAGGGGTTTTTGTGTGTGTGTTTTTTGAACAATGAAAATCCGTAATGAAAACAAGCCGAAATGAAAAGGGAGTAACAAGGCTATTTTTAAAATGTAATAAGTAGAAAGTACAGATAATTGCATGAAAATGTAAGGAGTAGAAGTAAAAGTAAGCTGAAAAATAATTACTCCAGTAAAGTATAGAGACCCAAAATTTATACTTAAGTATTTGTACTTTGTTACTTGACACCTCTGCTCCCAATCTGATGGTTCACAAGATGATAAACTGAACATAAAAGCAGAAAATAAAACATTTCTGCAATACATCTCAATATTGCCTCCTATTGGTTTTTTTTGTGAATTGCTGGATTACTTGACCTCAACAGGCCACTTACAATTATAAGAGTAACATAAGAGAAAAAAAGTCTGGTCCCAATTGATATACCTATGAAAAAGGTAAGGTAGTCTTGATAGAAGACATTTTTGGGTCAAAAGCCAAAAAGGTGTGATAGTGTTAAATGTCAAGAAGTGCTTGGATGCAAGTGGTTATCTACTGTACAGTATTTAAGCTGGCGTGTGGAACTTTTGTGTCCAGACTTTTTATGGTGATAGACAGATGGTTCATACAATCACCTGCCAGGTGTTTTTTTGAAACTGTCTGCCCTTTTCTAACCAGTTTCGAATGACAGCTTCTCAGATGGTTCTGTGTAACAAACTATCTGCCAGCTTCAGGTTACAATCACTATGGTCTCCCCCCTCTTCCTGTCTGTCAAGGTTTTGGGTAAACGGGTAGACTGACATACCCTACTCACCAATCACCACAACTCTGATGGCATAGACTTAATCAGCATTTGGCAAGGGTTTGAATGTAACTGACATTTAAGTCACGCCTGTTAGCTTGTACAGCAGTGAACAGCGGTTGTTAACTGACCTGCAGTTCTCCGAGCCACCAGCCAGAGGCGTTCTTCCCAAGAATGAGGATGAGTTGGCCATTTTCCAGATTCAGCTGTTCAGGGCCAGTAGAGGGGTGGGCCCTGATCACCTGGGCGATCTCTGTGCACACAAGACACACATGCAACATTGCAAATTGCTAAATCAGGTATAGTATTCTTATGTGAGTCAGAGAGGTCTTAGAGAAGAGCTTACCTGGCTTCTTCTTTCCAGATACACTTGATGTCTGTAAAAATACATCACACGTCATCATTACAAACCTTCAACAGCAATACACAAAAACATAAACATGTGTCAGGTGTTCTTACATCTGTCTCTTTGGGCTTGACGTAGTTGCTGGGGAAGACGCCTGTGCTGCCACCTATAGAGCCGTGCCACCACTCTCCCTCTCTCTTGCTCACCAAGATCACGTCTCCCTCTCTAAACGTCAGGTCACCAGGCTCAGGAGACTCATAGGTGTACAGTGCTGTGAATTCTGCAAAGGAAAAGAATGCATGAATATAATTTAACAGCAAAATGCTGCACCTGATCTTTTTAGACATCTTTTAAAGACTTCATCTAGATTAGATCCTGATTGTAGACTTGAGAAAACTGAAAAGCATCATTCAACCCCGATTCCCAACACCCTGGGATGTTATCTAAAATGTAAATAAAAAAAGAATGCCATAAACTGCTAATCCTTTGTGACATCAATTTAATTGAAAACTGTATAATAACAATGATATTTTATGTTCAAACTATACAAATCTAAATTTCATGCATTTTTGTTTTTATTTACGTGTCCAAACTTTTTTGGAAACAGGGTTGTAAAATGTTAAAGGTGATGCGGTGTATGTGCAGTAATGTATGATGGTCAAATATTAACTGAATGAAACATATTATATAGTATTTTTACCTTCCAGCTGCAGGCTGTCAGACTCTGAAGCATCAGCAGGGGAGCTCTTCATGCTGTTAACACAGAAAGAAATTGTTACCATTCTTATTCAAGTATGTGTCCATTCAACCATCCTCCTCCACCTGTCACTTCAAATTTATTTCTAAAGCACATTTAAAAACAACTCATGTTGACCAAAAATGCTGCACAGACCAGAGCATAAAAAACATCAACATTAACATCAAAGTGCACAGCACACAGAGAAAAATAAAGAAATCATAGGCACCATTCTAAAATCATTCACACTCAAATGCAACAGAATAAAATGATTTATTATCTAGGGGCTGCATTAAATAAAGTGCATATAAAGGTTCTGAAACATAGGAGGTAGAAGTAGCAAAACATTGGAGCCCTGGAACCTCCTCCAGCTCCTCCTGGGGGTTGCAGGGCATTCTTAAAGCAGATGGGGAAATCAACCCCTGCTGCATGGTCTAGGTCTGCCCTGGGGGTCTATGAGTTAGAATACCAGGAGCGTGCTCCGACACACTATCTGCTCCTTTAAGTACAAAGAAGGTGTAGTCCTATTATGGGTTCCTCAAGCTGTGATCTCATTCTTTTGGGTATTATATAAAGAGGTGAATGTTGGAACGACTGACTGGACTGACTGGTAAATCAAGCTTCAGGCTCAGTTGTCTCTTCACCTTCAACAGTCTGGTACAACGCCAGCTGAAATCATACTGTTTATATACATCTATGCTGCTGTGTGATATGCAAGTGTGTGTGACCAAACAGCAGATTCCTCATCAGACTGCTTTAAATACCTGACATACTGGAACATTTACCACACCTTTGAACTCAGGCACACTCAATGTGTCACATAGGCATTACCATGTGACTGATGCATGTTTTCACTGATTTACCCTGAGATAAATCACATTCAAATGACCACAAAATATGTTGTTATTCATCATAGACAATTATGTGCTTCAGGCTACTGAGTTTATGTGCATGTTTTTGTTTTTGCATGACAGATCTAGATTTTTTTTTTTTTAAGATAAATTTCTTTATTAATCCCACAATAGGGTGGAACACACCATAATCACAGCGTTACCCATAGGCTTCAACTTGAGCCCTGTGTTTTTAGCCTACATTTTGGAAAATTGGCACCTTTAAAAGTTTGTAGAAATAGTTATTAGTAGTTTCTGTCTGCAATGTACTCATGAATGTACAGGCGACTGTGACTTGATTACTTTGATACTGAAGAAAACTTTATCATGCGATGAAAAGTATTTTCCTGTGGATTTCTAATAAAATAACAGATGTTTTATGCATATTGTGACCAAAATCAGTGGGATAAACTACAATAACTAACATCAACAACATTCAGTTTTACTATTTATCATAGGACTGGGTCGGGACAGGACAGGAGAAAAAGTCAAAGGGAGCTGCAGGATGGGAGTCATACCAACAATAGGTCAGGTCAGGTTTTATATATCAATAAATACTGACACAGTGTTAGAAACAGGGACAAAACAGTTGACCTTCATTTGAAAAAGTATAGGGACCAATGTGGGACAAAGTGTTTTTTTTTTTAATGTTTTTATGACCTTAATAAAGGCATTTTGGGTTTTACAGTTACAGGTTAGGATGGGACAAATTCTTCTGGGATTGGCATGAGACAGGATTTTTTTGTCTCCCTGTAATTGGTTTGGGACGAGATAGGAGTTTCTTTTGTGGAAGTGGAATGGGACAGGAGTGAAAACCCACTATAAGGTCCAGTTGTCTTCACACCACAGCAAAACACATGCAAATAGCATTTTCAAGTATAGCTTTGGAATGAATAGAAGTGAAATACATGGCTGGGGGTGTTTCAGTCACAAGTCAGTGCTGGTACCAGCTAAACCAATAATTTGGCTTGTTTTACTTTTCAAATTTTAAAATTCCCATTTGAGCTCTTTATTGAGAGCTCACTAGCAATGTCAAACACAAACACATGGATAGTCCTCTGACTAGTTTAATTATGGTGGCTGAATATGTGTGCATGAAGACTCACTCTGAACTCTCTTCTTCTCCCAGCAGTGTCACATATGTTTTGGGGAACCAGCCCCGCTCATTGTTCAGCTCTCCCAGCCACCAGTTCTCCTGCTGCTCCAACACCTGAATCACATCGTCCTTATTGAAGTTCAGATGGTTGTCGGTCTTTGCCGTCCACGAGCACAGGGCCTGGGCCAACAAGTTACCCACCACCTTCTGTCAGAAGCACAGGGCGAGAGACTGTAAAGTGCGTTTCTGAGGAATTTTGTAAGTTCAATCGATAATCATACAGTAACATTTAACATCTGCTGGAGTAGGTACATGACCTGGACCTCTCACCTGTCCTTGTGTCTCAGAGGGTGCAGGGTTTGGAGAGTGTGTTGGCGTGAAGGCAGACTTTGTTCCTGCTGCTTTGACAGCTTCAAGTGCATTTGAAAGCTGTGAATGGAGCGGCACTTTAGAAGGAGGAGCAGCAGCAGCAGCAGCAGTAATATCAATAGCAGCGTTTGATGGGGCCACTCTCTCAACATAGCTCTCTGGGAACCAGCCCATCTTCCCCTGTCTGCTGCCGTACAGCCAACCCTCCTCCCGCTCTGTCGTCTCATCCACCTGACAGGAGGAGACAGAAACGGTTGACAAGTGTGAGGAAGATAAGCGATTTGAACCTGAGTTCATCTGCCAAGTCTGTTTTTTTGTTGCAGTTGGAACTTTTGTTAAGCCGTCATGAGACATCATTTTCAATCTTACCTCAATGATGTCATCTGCACTGAAGTTGAGCTCTTCGTTGTTTCTGGCTGTGAACGGGTAGAGAGCTTTGAAGGATGTGAGGGCCGCTGACTTCCTGTGGTGTGTGGCTCTGGGTTGCCCACCTAGAAGCACCACATCAGGGATTATAATGTGAGATGGGCTTTAAAGAGGTTTTAATGCACACTTCAGAAGAAAAATACAAAAACAAACCTGTGTGTGTGTGTGTGTCTTACCTTTCCTCTCCTCCAGTCCTCTCAGCAGAGCCTGAACATCCACCCTCCCACCTGTACTTGGCGGCTGATGCTGACGAGCTGCGTCCTCCTTCCTCTTTCTCGTCTCCTCGGCTTTCCTCCTCTGCTCTTCCTCCTCTTTTCTTTTCTTCTCCTCTTCCACCCTATTTTTTTCCTCCTCACGCTTCCTCCTGTCCTCATCCTGCTGCTGCTGAAGCTTCCTCCTGTCTTCCTCCCACTTTCTCCTGTCCTCCTCCTCCCTCTTCCTTTTCTCCTCATCTTCATGCTTTCTCCTGTCCTCTGCATCTCGGACAGCGGCCATGGCTGCCCTCTGTCTCCTCTTCTCCTCCTCCTCTCTCTCCCTTCTACGCTCCTCCTCTCTGCGCTCCTCCTCTAACCTCTTCCTCTCTTCCTCCCTCTTCCGTCGCTCTTCTTCTTCTTTGCGTCTCTTCTCCTCTTGCCTCCTCTCCTCCTCCAGTTTCCTTCTCTCCTCCTCTAGCTGCCTCCTCTCCTCCTCCAGCTTTCTCCTCTCCTCCTCCTGCCTCCGTCTCTCTGCCTGCTTCTGCCGCTCCTCCTCTTCTCTTCTCTTCCTCTCCTCCACCTCTCTTCTCTTTCGCTCTGCCTCCTCCTTTGCTCTGTGCTGTCGTTCGGCCTCCTCCTTGGCAGCCTGGATGAGAGCTTGTCTCTCTCTCTCCTCCTCCTCCCTCTGTTTGGCCTCCTTCTCCTCCTGAAGCCTCTTCTGACGCTCCTCTTCATCCTTCCTCAGCTTTTCCTGCCACTGGCGGTCTTTTTCCATCTTAATACGCCTGTGAGTGGAAAGTATTTTAAAAGTTTGTATATCAAGGTAAAAAACTATGTTTTTTCCCACGTTTTGCTTTAACATGATGCTTCAGGGTTTAAGAAAATCTAAAAATTTGATTTGTGAAAGCACAATACCTCTGAGTTTCCTCCTCCTCTTTCCGCTTCCGCTCCTCCTCCTGTTTTTTCCTCTCCTCTTCTCTTCTTTTCCTCTCATCGTATTCAAGCTTCTTTCGCATCAGCTCACGCCGTTTGTCCTCTTTGACGCTGCGTAGATTCTCAAGTGCTGCCTTCTGTTTTCTCTCGCTCTCTCTCAGTTCCTGACACACACGAAAAGAAAGACACCTTTACCAGCAGAATGAAAGATGTGTGACTGAATAACAGGATCTTAAACTAAATAGACATGGAGCTAGGGGACTGACCACACAGCATGCAGAAACACATTTAGCATGCCTAAACACTGAGCATTTTGAAGGAGGGTGTAAGAGAGAAGATAGAAAAAGGAGACATATGTCAAAAGAGCAGAAAAGAGAGAAAAAGATGAGAACAACAAAGAGACCTAAAGCGAAAACCTTTAGTAGGTAGAAGAGGTTACGGAGGCAGGCCAGCAGACAGAAGACAGCCTGAAGCATAGAGTCCTCATCACCCACAGACTGTAAAGTTGGGGAAAAGGGGGAAGAGATGGACGAGAGAGGAAGGAGGAATACAGGAAATCCAGCAAGGGAAAAAATCAGTATCAGAAGGCAAGAAAGGAGGTTTTAATGGAAAGGAATGTTTAGAGGAGAGAAAAGAGGCATCAGGGGCCAAGCTGCAGCAGTAAGTATAAAATATTAGTGGAACAGTTCTTGCACACTCCAGAATTTGAAAAAAATGTCTTGAAAGGCATTAAAACACAAATCTGTTACATATACAAGTGCTTAAAAATGATGCAACCCAGATATAAAGACGTGATGAGTTTAGTTAATAAGGACTCAACCAGCTCTGTATTAAATGCCTTTTATGTTATTTAGGAAACACACTGTCTTGACATAATGCACAGTCACAGCCCGTTTTATGTCCTGCTTTTAATCAAGTAATTTAACCTGTTTGTAGTTATAAGAAAATATAAGTCTGCTAATAAGGATGTGTGAGGGAGCAGACATGAGCAGGAAGGTATAATCTCCAGATTTGGGCTGGAAATTTTAAAAATGACTAAGACATAATTTCATATCATTTAGGACATTCTGAGACCTTTTAAGAAAGACGAGCAAACCTTTGCACAACATGAATGTTCTATGTGAAATGTTGTTTTATCTAATGCCATCTTAAAGAGCTCTATTAATGTTAAAATGTATGCAATTCTTACCTGCATATCTTTGTTGTACTGGTCCATCTCAGACAGTTTGGCAGCGGTATCTTTTTCCAGAGTTTCCAGCTGCTCTCGCAGTTTCACACATGTCCCTTTTTTCTCTGAGGCGGCCACCTTCAGCGTGGACATGGTGGAAACTACAAACACATGAAAAACAGTTAAACAAGCTACAATATTAGAGTGTGATGATACCAGGGCGTGAAAATCTCTAGAATTACATTCTAATTCATGTGTTTTTAACACAAATTTGTAATACAATTATATTTGTACTGTATATTTTCATTTTTGCAGCGTTTTTTTTACATTATATTATACAATTCCACATTCTGCAATAACTATAATATAATAATAATAATTTACCATGGCATAACATCCCAATTTGTTCATCAATGTGTTCCATCAGTGCTGCTATAATATGCTGTTTCTGAGCCCTCATCAATACTAACCAGGCATGTTATTCACAGACATGTTTCTGAGCTTCTCACTCAGTCTCTTCTGCTCAGGAGTCAGCTGGGATAACTTCCTCTGGAACTCCTGACCAATAGGAAATGCATCAGAAGTGTCAAAGGGGGATACTCATAAATCACAGTTAACACAGTCATCAACAACTGGCACACACCTCCAGCTGTTTCTGCAGGTTGTGTATGTCCTGCTGACGTGTCTCTTTCCTTTGATTGGTCAGATCCAGCTCCGTCCTCTGATGCTTCTTCTTGTTCTGAAAGTCTCGCAGCCGGTCTGAGATCTGACGATGCTTGTTACCCTGGGGCAGTGAGAGACAGAGACACAAAGAGAGACACAGAGTAAGAGGATGAGAGACACATTAATAAACTGTATTTAATGTGCTCATGATGGATTAGAGACAGTACGACTACAGTGTCTCTCCAGCACTTACCACAGCCTCCAGCTCCATCTCAAGACTCCTTTTCTTAGCTTTCAATCTGATGATATCATCTTGCTCCTGCTCCCTCTTTATCTGGAGCTCTCCTCGGCGCCTCCTCTCCCACTCCTCCTTCCTTTGACGCTCAAGCTCCCGCTGTGCAGCCTGGAATGAACCCACACAGCAAGTGTAAAGAAATCACTCTGCTGTGATTTTCAAAGAAGCATTCATAAAATTTCACATTTGTTAAAAGTTCCTCACCTCTTTTCTCTCTATCTCTCTCTGTCGCTCTTCTTCTTTCTGCCTCTCCAGCTCCCTCTGTCGCTCCAGCCTCCTCTCCTCCTCTTTCTTCCTCCTCTCCTCGGCCTCCCGAGCCTCCCTCTCTCTCTTCTCTCGCTCCTCTCTCGCCTTCTGTTCGCGGCGCTCCCTCTCCCTCCTCTCCGCCTCCAGCAGCGCCTGCCGTCTTTTCTCCAGTTCTGCGTTCCCTCGCTCCAGATTGGCTTTAAATTTATCCTCGAACGACACTAAATAAAGACAAAAAAGTTTCATAGAGTTGGTGCTGGTTAAGCCTACACATCAAAATTTACACTTAAATCACACAATCCGAACTTATTTTCATCTCAATTAGGTTTAAGCAGTATTTTCTTGAATATACTGCGGATGACCTCTTTCAAAATAATTAATTTCCAATGTGGCCATTGGACTTATTTGACCTTGTGCGTTTGGAAAGAAGAATAATGGACTGCTAAGACAAAAACATCTTTATAAAACTGTGACTGAGAAATAATGATAGACAAGATTATGAGATTGTATTTGATGAGTTTTAGGGATTTCAAAATAACACTAAGCTGTGAACTTAATATTTAACAAACACTTGATAGAACCTTTAACTCTAGCCGCTACAACTTGTGACTGGTGTTGGGTTTGTACACACTATCATCTTACACACAAAGTGTGCTGCCCTACACTTAGAGTCACTTGGCTGACCTTAACTGGCAACAGGCTGCTGTCAATGGCCACTGGGTATGTCAAAACAATATATGCATGTTGCTATGCTATGAAATGACTTGTCAAACTTTGACATTCATAGTGATGTATTATACGGAGTGATCTTATGTGGTTACTAGGATTTTTTGTGTCCTTGCATTATCGAAGTAATGGAGAATAAAGAGACTGATCATAATGCAGCATTAAACAAGGCTACATTGTGTGTTGAGAGTTGGTAGTTTGAGTACTGACTGTTGGGTTTGGCTTTCTGTGGAGGCTCTATGTCCAAGTCATCAGTCAGCGATGCATAGGGAGAAGAGTTGGATCCATTCATTCCACCCCTGGAACATACATTTAAAATAATGTTGGAATATCCACAATCACATGATGAAAATAAAAGTACACATTAATGTAGTCCATCTTCTCAAAAACCCATATATTTCCTTTGCAGGTTACTAGCAATGTTTTTATTCTATTGCGCTGTATGTGTCCACATACCTATGTGAGGGTGGGACCAGTTCAGTTGGCAGTGTCAGCGGCAGTGGTTGTCCATACTTTGCCATGTCCACGAGATGCATTGCCAGAATAAACTCCTCAGCTTTTAGCTTGCCGTCCTTATCCACATCAGCTAAAGTCCTGCAGGAGGGTTGCAAATTGGGGATGCAAGCTTAATACACAATTTCATGCTGACAATGCAGTAGAATTATATACAGGACAGAAGTTTCTTTAAGAGACTTAGGAAATATTTTTCACCATTAGAGGAAGTCTTTAAAAATAACTTTCTGTTGAGTAACATTTTTCATCACACAGATGTCAGGCTTCTCAGCTACGTATAGATACCGGTCAAAATTGAAAAGTCAAGTATATAAAGTTTATAGACAAGTCCTACCAGTTATGGGGATCATTTGCATATAAAAGGGGTTTTGGAAATAATAATATAGCAGAGGAACAGTTTTTACAATTTACAGTTTTAAGTTTGCCCCAAAAATACACATACATACATTTTTCTCTTGTCTGTATTGCCATTTATCATAGAAAGTTTCATGTCAGAACTACACAAAAAAAAAAAAAGGTTTCTCCATGAATCTGCTCACAAAAAGGTCTGGTGATTATTTAGAGTAACTGGGTCATGAGGTCTGGAAAAAGACATTGCTCTGGAGTTTTCAAATGTGTTTTTTGGCGCTTTGAGTACAACAAATGAAATACCATCCAGTTCCATCATATTCGTGAGAAGGCAGAAATCTCTACAGCTGATATCTCCAACACTCTGCAACTAACACCAAACCAATCAAGACTGATAAATACTGATAAGATAAGAAAAATAGGTATTTTGAATTTGGGGATTTGGGATAAAATGTTCCTCTAAACAATAACAGACTTAATTTCCTTGTATTTTCTGGTAACTGATACTAAGAGCAGCCCTGACTTGTAAACTACCGGTAATATTTCCTGATCCAACAATGGCTAACTGTCATTCCAGATACAGTGGAATGAAGTTACTTAAGTTTGGCTGCCAAACCTGGCTTTGGCTCTTGAGTGCAACACTGTACCAATCATAAGACACGCAAACACACTGATATTCTCACCAGATGGAAGCCAGCTGAGTCTGAGTCAGCATCGTGGTTGCCATGGCACCTCTCACCTGCTGACCTGGCAACAAGATGACAAATGTCAGAACAGCTGTATCGCACAGTGGCTGTGGTGGAAAAAGGAAAAAAGGTAAAGTGTGTGTGTAAGACCTGTACAGTACAGTATGTGCCCATTAGCTTAATATACAATGTGGCAGGTGAAGAAAGAGGGCAGACCTGTGCATCATCACAGCTGCTGTCCAAGACTGATTCCAGGTTCTCTAGAAGTAAACAGTCTAAAAAATAGTCTGATGTAATAGGAAACTAGAAAATCTTTAACATTCATTTACGTGAATAACGAAGATGATGGAAAAGGACTGTTAATTTAACAAAAAAAAATCTTGTCTATTATGCAAAAAGATTGGACCAAGAGCTCAATAAATTAGAAAAAGCAAATAAATGTAATTTACTTGATGTGTTGGACCATACATAATGTGCAAATTCATACTGTGTGGAAACATTTGCAAGTGTGGCACGTGTGTGTGCACGCATACACGACTCAAGACTATTTCACAAGAACAGGTCCAGCAAGGCTTGCAGAAACACACCAAGAAGGCAAATGCATACTTGGCTAACTGTGTGTGTTTGTGTGTGTGTGTGTGTGTGTGTGTGTGTGTGTGTGTGTGTGTGTGTGTGTGCCCCTGTGTCTGAATACACCCACAGCTGAGACAGACACAGCCTTCACTTCCTTAGAGTTAGTTAAGACTTGACACATATAAACAGAAACAGGGAGGAAACCGTTATGAAATCATCACCGACTGTTTTTCACGAACATCAACGCCTGCATTCCAGACATAGTGTGGCTTTGTATGTCCACCACACTCTTCACATACATTCATATACACACACACTTCGTACCAGTGAGGTATCCTGTCATTAGCTTATCCAAGCCGTTGAACTGCTGTCTGTATTTGAGTCTGGAGGCATGTGGCACAGCCCAGTCGCTGGGAACGGCAGCCATAGGGGACATCCCAGAGGGGGATGAGGACGCGGAGCTGAAAGGCAAACAGAAGCAACGTAATGTAGCAAGCTGAATGCACCAAACTTCAAGACCAGCGTGTTTTTGCAGTTGTAAAAGATGCCAAGATAAATGAGGCACTTATTGTGCAAAAGGAGAAATTGCTTAATGCTTTAAATGTTTTTGTGTGTTACCTAATAGATCCAAGGTCAAGCAGTGATGAGGCCTTGTTCATACCAGGAGAGGAGAATCCGAGTGAAGAGGAGTAAGGTGAACCAGAGAGAGGTTGGCCTGATATCACAAAGCAAAAACACATATCCGTCACATACTTCATCATGGCAATTTATTGTACAACCATAAAATATTGTTGTTGTCCTACCCCCTTTTTAGAAAGGGAGAGAAGGAGCCCTACAGTGGGTCAGTATTATACTGTCATCCAGCCAAGCTTGCCAAGGACAGAGAGGCTATTTGTATGGAGATGAAACAAAAAACAAATGACTTTGCAAAACGAGGCCAGGATTCTGCTCTTTTCCCTCTTTTCTCCTCAGAAATATTCCATCTGCACTGCACTGCAGAAATATACAATATTTACCCTCATAGCAGAGCACTGCAGGAAAGCAACTTCCAAGTGACAATGAAAGGACAGATAAATGTATTTAATCAGACAGGAGACCCCCCCGAAGACAGTAGAGGAAACATTATCTGTACCAGTGGCCAAAGCTCCAGCTGTGAGTGGCTGGAGCATTCCTATGGTGCCGTTTGGCAGGGTGGCGTTTCCCACAGTGGGCATCAGGGGCCTGGAGGGGTTGGAGGCTATTAGAGGGTTCAGGCCTGTTGCTGTAGGAACCAACGTTGTAAGGCCTGTCATTGATGTCAAAGGTGCGAGTCCCGGGGTTGCCATGGAGAGAGGGGTCAACATGGTAAGGTTTGTCCCAGGCATCATCGACATGTTCGGCACAGCAGCCATACCTAGGACACACACAGTAAATAAAGATCACACAGCAGTCAAAATGCAAGTTAAATACATATGTATACATTGTGGACAGGTTCCTAACTAACATCCACATACAGTATATAATAATAATACTGTACCATAGGCTGGGTTGGTCAAGGCTGAGGTGGGGTTCATGAGGCTGGGAGCATGCACTGGAGGCTGCTTCATGATGATTGGCAGTGCTGAAGGAAGTGGTGTACCCTGGAGTTTGAGCTTAACAAGCTTCATAGCGATGGAAAACTCCAACCTGTCCATCTTCCCATCTTTATTCATGTCAGCCAGGGTCCTGACAGAAAGAAGAGTCAGCAAAGAGACCGTCTTAATCTCTTGTGCTTTAACAAGTATTGATTTTAGTGAAAACTTCCAGAGATCCCATCGCTTATTTCTCACCATATCTCAGCCAAAACTGAACCAGGCAGCCCTGACTGGAGGAAAAACTTCCTTGCCTGCTCCCCTACAGAAAGAGACAGAAAAGGGCGGATCAGAAAATACAAGAACGTTTAGATTCTCCTTGGATTCTTCATGTGTCTGTATACAATGTATCATTATCTAAAGTATTTTTGCCTATTTCAATGCTACTTATGTATTTTGACAGCCCGTGACTGTGTAATATTGTGATATTGGGAAATAACTGCGCTTTACACAGCTGATGGCTGAAGGATTGTGAAATGCATTGTGAAATGTACTTACAGGGAAATCACTGTTAATGTGATGCACTATCAGCTTGTGCGATAGTTTGTTTGTGTGTGTGTGTGTGTGTGTGTGTGTGTGTGTGTGTGTGTACCTGAGACATAGCCCATTGATGGGGAGAGGGTGTCAAACTTCTTATCATGTTTGTCCCTCTCCTCTGGAGAGATCGCCCATAAACTTAGACCACCTACAGAGAAAAGGAAGAAATAACAAAATGTGAAGCACGAAGCATGGGACATAGCCAATAACATATATCAGATAAATAAGCATAATAAGTTATTTACTGAGTAAAATTAAATATTTGTAGATCAATAATTGTATTTAATTATATTAATTCTGCTTGAATGGATTTCTGGATTCTAGTGTCTCAATGGTATGAAACTATTACAATGTGTTACCGTCTCAGAAGGTATTATGGTTTCAATATTGGGCTGGGTGATATGATGATATATATCATCATATCACCCAGCCATTTTTATATTGTTATGATGGTATACATCATCATAACAATATCAAAATGTGTTTTGTAAATATTTTTCTAATATCATTTTTATCATAAGGTCAAGAAAACCAGCAACTGAGCTATATTTACATCAATTATTATTTACTGAATTAGCAGAAAACATACTATATCATATCGATTTTGTTATTGAGATATGAAATGATCATGATATACAATTATTATTATTATTATTATTATTATTATTATTATTATCAGTTACACCAAAAGGAACGAAAAGAGAGGATTTTTGAAATTTTGAACAAACGTCTTTTTTTCTTTTAAATAAATGGTTTTATGTGTAATACTGCCTTTATTCAATTTATAAAATATACATGATGCCTTTTCAAAACATATAAGAACATTTCCAGGTTCAACTAAAGAAATTAGGAGTAAAAAAAAATCAGTGGGATGTCCTCCTCCCTGAACTGGCCCACGGCTGTTTTACCTTCTCAATGTTTAAATAAATCACTCAGACACCACCTAAATCTGAGCAAACCAAACATGTGAAGTGAGCATACACTTCTCATGATAAGAAGAAACATTAGGAAACATTCAATGACCTGCAAAGAAGCCAGGAAAGAGGCCAGCTGCACACACACAGACAAGATGAGAGGGAACCCCGGGGCCAGCCTCAGTGGCACGGTTGGGAATGCATGATATTGACAAAGTGATAATGAAGCGCTCTGTTACTGTGTCACTTTGTTCCGACAGGAGGGCAGAACAAACACTTTCACTGAGGCTGACTACACATCAGTGTTTACTCCACAGTTCATCAGCAGATGCAGAGAATGGACAGTTCACTTCATCATAACAAAACATACACAGTTGGTACACACACCTTGGTCCTGTGAGTGGCACCATAAACAAAGCTGGGGTCAATATACGGAGGGAAATGGACTTCATAACAAATGTACTAAAAGTAGGACTGACAGCAGGCTGGTCCAGATTAGGACCTCACTTATAGAAACAGTAAGAAACTGTCACTGACAAATGAATACAACACTGTTTTCAGGCAGATGCATGTGCAGCCACGCATACGAATCGACCTGTGAATTAATACTAGAACTAGCACTGTGTTGGCCTCAGCAGATCTGCAGAGCCAAAAAACACACAGCATTCTGTACACACGCCATACACGCACACACGCACGCATGGCATACACACATACACACAAACTGCAGTGGTCTTACCATTCATTTTCGCAGGTGGCAGAGGCAGAGAGGGGGAACTCCCGGCGGCGTCCTCAGCTACTGCTCGCAGCCATCTGCAAAACACACAGTCACAGCCCAGTCATCAGTCAATACTGCAGCTAAGACAGGACAGTGGTGTCACGGAGAAAAAAGGCAGAGAGAGGGAGAGATTCTGGTCAGTCAGCAGAGTCAAACAGGGCTCCTCCTGTTCTCTTCAGTCAGGAGCACTCTGGCCACGTCCCAAAGCGTTTAAACTACTGGGACATGTTCCAATAATATCCTCACTGAGACCATGGCAGTGGCCAGGCACCATTACTACACAAGCTAGACTGATAAACCTTAAGAAGAAAGTATTTACGTACACCCGCTGTCCAGAAATATATAAACCCCTGTTCATTACTATGTTAGCCCACATCAAAGAAGTCCTTTAGTTTCACGGTGTCTTACTGCCCAAGTTTAATGACTATATGCTTTTCTTCAAAGATGCTGCATTGATGTTCATCCTTTAGCTGTTTGACTGTAAGTTAGCACAATGGGTATTCTGAAACATTGTATACATGTGCATATAGGGGTGGGCGATATGGCCCTAAAAGATTATCTATATATATATATTTCAGGGTACTTTTGCAATAACGATATTCTTGACAATATTACAAAATACTGAAAAATATATAAAAAATGTTTTTTTAGTCTGTATAAATAAATAAAAAATGTTCAACAAAATATAAATCAATCATAAATCTAAAATGTAGTATAAAGTGCAAATCTCAGTTGCCAAAAACATTTTCTCAGTTGCCAAAAAATTTTCCAGAAAATTTTGTACATTTTAAAGTACAATGCATCAATCTCATCCACTATGAGAAAAAAATGTGAGCAATCACAAAACATAACATTTTTCACAGTCAACAGGGCTTTCCACTAGGACATGGAGTAGCCAGACAGCGTTGAAAAATATCTGGCTAGGAGGGTCTGGGGGCATGTCCCCCTGGTGAATTTTTTTTTTCATAAAAGCACAAATTTGGTGGCCACAGACCCGGAGACTGCAGATTCAGACCTGCAGAACTGGACCTACTACTGAGCATGGATGACGACCACGATTCCACGAATGTGAATCACATTACTTGTTTAATGTCATTAAAGTATTTTGTTGACATGAAGTAGACAGCTAAATTTTTTTTTTTTTTTTTACTGTGTACGGCTTACTATGTTTTAATGTTTAAAATGATATGACTGTCTTTAGCATGATAATCTGAAAGGCATGTCAGATATGGGTTAAACTAGAAGGTAATAGTTTAGCTTGTTAGCAATGTACAGATTGACCCGCACATTTTGTTTCATGGAACCGAAGCGTGATGACAAATACTTTTAGCATGCGTTCTAAATAAAACATGATTAATGATTAAAGCAATGAAGTGGATGATATGAGAAAAACATGTATGGGCCTACGTTTTCATACAAGCATGGAACTGTTTAGGCTACATATTGGCAATAAGTGTACTTTATGCTAAAAGTTAATTTGTATGAATTTATGTATATCATGTTATAAACCTACACGTTTTTCCTTTGTTATTCATATTATATATCACGTGTGTTTATATCACTACATTAATATTAGGCTACTCTACAGCATATATTTAGAGAAATGTTTTTGCTGTCATTCATTCATTATAAAGTAGTGCTGGGGCATTCAATGATATATAATGTGAAAAAGATAACATATATTTTTATATTTTTTCCCCCTATGGGATAGAAGCTGGAGCGAGCTATATTGGCTCTGTTGTGCACATGATGTAAACAAAAATATAGGCTTTACCATTTAGTTAGTTTACAAACTGAAAAACTAGAAAACATTCTATGATATATGTTTCGATATATGTTATCAATAGATGAAAATACCGATATAATGTTAAGACTAAGAGTTGGCAGCTGATGGCAGTAAGACTGTTTTTAAGCAAAGCAGTGCTTTGAGCTTAACGATAACATCAGCATGCTCACATGCTGGCAATCCTAAAATAATGATGCTAACTAGGTTTGAATAATATTAATTAATTATCCTTAACTGCTTTTCCGAACTTGGTACACAGTATGGGTTTGGCCTTGGGTACACCCTGGACAGGTCTCCAGATTGTCACAGGCCAACACACATAGAGACAGATAACCATTCACGCTCTCATTCACTCGTACGGGCAATTTAGAGTCACCTATTAAACTTAAGCTTCATGACTTTGGACTTTCTCAATCCATCCAGCAGTTATTGACATGTTTCAATCTGAGCCAAAAGGGGCCAACAGACTGACTGACCATCATTCCCATCCAAGCAACTCAACCATTTCAACAACTTTAAATCTGCGTTCCTATCTGCCATGACCACGCCTTTTTCAAAATATCTTTCATCATGCTTTAAGCCCACTCCTGTTGAGTCAAGTACATGCAAAGCAAAGTGTGGGAATGCAGTTGCTGTCACATGAAACTGTTCTATGTGGCAAAAGGGCCCATTTCTTCTGTAAGGTTACACATTAAAGAGTAAATGGTGACCACATTCAGTGCAAGGGTGGAAGTGTCTCTGTGTCAATGTTTCTCCATTTTCTTTGAGAAGGTTGTCAGTCTACTATAATAAATCTCTCAGCAGTGTGTTTCAAGGACATTTGTGGTTGGTCAAAACATGGTGCATGCACCAGACTGGCTGTCCACAAACTAAATGTACCATACATAGGCTCTGTGTTGACAAAAGAACTAATTACTTGACTCATGCTGGGTTTGCCAGTATACTTACAGCTCCCATCTATGACTGCAGTGCTGTTCTGTTACCTGTTGAAATACAGCCAACACAAAACTGTCTTGTATAGATTCCCAACAGTTTTTCACTATGTGATGGATATTTTAAGCTTTAAATTAATTAATTAATTAATAATTAATTAAACTAATGAATATATGAAGTCTAACATTGAATACAAAGCAGAATATATTTTCATGCATGTTAGTGGGGACACTGGATTATCATGTTGGTTCGGTAGCTTTCACATTCACTTCATTACTGGCGTACCTAACACCTGTTTCCTCCATTCTTATCTCTCCGCCATCAGTCTGTCAGACTCACATGATGTAGCCAGCGGAGGAAAAGGGGGAAAGAAATTCCAAACTTTTTTCTCAACACTTCCTGCCTGGTGACCCACAGACACAAGTATTTCCTTGTCCGACGTCAGTTGACAGGAAGTGATCATGGATTTTGGCAGAGGGACAGCTTTGATGTCCCAGAAAATATGAACTAGAGTCAGAGCTGGGGTTGGAACTGGGGCAGTAAAAGAATAACAGATTGGTCAGTGATTTTAGGAACCTAAATGACAAATTGATCGCTGACTTGTCTGCTGATATAAGCACATGAAAGAATGAGAGGAAGAGTAAAACAGAAAATGTCAGTGTGTAGTGTGAACGTAGCCTGATCGATGCCCTCACAAGGGCAGAGAACAGCAAGGGAGGGCTAATCTACTGCCTGCCATCTGTCGCTCTCCCTCTATCCTTCTCCATCACTCCTCCTGGGTCAAGATCTCCTGTTTTGCCTCGATCTCTTTCATTCTGCTGTTGTTCTTCACATGCAGTCTTTATCAAAAATTGGACTATGAGTGTGTGTACAATACAGAGACTCACATTATGAATGCATTAATTCAATAGGCAGTCATGTTTGCAGCAGTCCCAACACAGATACAGTAAGACTGTATTATTTGCAATATAAAAACAAAGAAGTCAGAATGCCATTTAGTTAAATACATTGATTATTCAACTAGTGGGGAAAAATGCAAAGGCCAAGAACTCAGTTTACAAAATGTTTTGGCCTCAGACAATTTTCTGCACTACACTAACAGTTACCAGTGTATGTCAATAACTGCAGGCAAAACCATACAAATATGGGTACAAAAATATATAAAATATACAAAGCATACAAAAATATGGGTACTAAAATGATCAACTGCAGTAATTGTTTGACTGAAGATGTATTGATACTACGTGCTATTAGATTATTCCGGTCGAAACATGGAAAGATATTGAGTACAGATATCAAGCCCTAGCCTGACTAACTGATCAGCTTGTTTTTGTATGTATTGAACATAAACACACATTTTCAGCAAGAATCTATCCCAGTCATCGCAGCAAAATTACTTAAGTAATGAACATGTTAATATCAACAAATACATGACGTATCAGGTGTTGCATAGTGCATAGTAGTGTAAACAGTAAAGTGTGCTAAACAAACCATTCAATCAAGTCTTAATATTGTTTCAAGCACTTCATGTGCATATTGCCCAACATACTTATACACAAATACAAGATATGAGTGATAAGATGACAGTATGAGCCATTCTGTATTGGTCAGGCTCTAGCCATGGAGTGTAACTTCTGGTAATGCAACACTGTAGGAATTATAATGAATAAATGAAAGATAGTGGACTGTTGGCTTTAAGGTTTACTGTTTCCAGAGTGACAGAGGAGTCTGACAGTCTCCTGACTGGACATCTGCCTGACCAGACAGACTCAGCTTGGCAAACATCATGCAAATCACCTTCCCTAGAAACTGGCTTCAGCTGTATTTCACCTGTGATGCATTAAAAACCACTGAAGACAAAGTTGAAAAGCAGACTCCAGACGACAGGAAAGGGACTGTGAATGAAAGCCTGATGCACCGTTTTGACAGTGTTACAGTGGGCACCATAGAGAAAGAGACACAAGTGTTATATTTCGTGAAACACAGTTTGATCATTCTTTGCAGGTAGCACTGTGTTTTCCTGCTTTTCAATGGCAGGCCAATCGCTGAGCTTGTGTAAGCCCATCCTGGTGCTCACACACATGCAGCAGCCACATTACTGTTCACGGTTGAATACATAAATAGATGTATGACTCATATGCCTAACCTGCAGTTTATGAAACAGCTCTTCCACAATCATAGAGAGGTGTTGCAACATCAGCCAGGTGTAAATGCAATCTGTGCAGCCACCTTCTGAAGAGAAAACTGATTGCTCGACCTTAGGCTTGTCGTGGCTGTTGACAGTCTGCCATCTTTACATACTAATTTGCATTTTTAACATAATAGAGTGCTGGCCTAGTGCTGCAGGCATGAGTCCTAATACCCAGATATTAGTAAGCATTTCTGCACTTCGGTCAGAGGGTTTTTAATTTGATTCCTTGACTAAGGTCTGTGTGTAACACAAGCTTAGGAGATTTTTTTAAACATTTGTTCTATGATGTAAAAATAATTTAAAAAATCAGTAAATACCATACATTTTTTTTTTGAGTTTTGGAGATATTACGCTTCATGAAAAAAGATTTAAAATAATATTACAGAGGTTGCGTCAAACATTACCATCATCTTCACAATTACAATGTTACAATTTAAATCAGCAGGGACGTACATCTGAGAAGTCAGCTGAAATAGTGATGTTGAAGTAAGCATAAACTTTCATTTTCCACAGAGTTGCTATAACCCAAAATCCAATGGAAAATTTAATTTGTTTTTTTCTTGAGGGAACCAGGGCAATGCTAACTTCCAGGTTGACCTGCAAAAACATATCATCCCTGCAGCACTCTACACTGGCAGAATTAAAATAATGAGAATGCTAATTAATTAATTTGATGCCATTGTCCAGACACAATTAATTTGTTCATATCAGGTTTAAATGGGTCCCAGCTGTCCAGTTGCAAATTACAGGAGAAAAGATATTTTGACCCAGCACCTTGCCAGTGTCTTGTCATCTTCTATGATTTAACTGTATACATTAAACATACCTCAACAACATAATCATACTGTATAGTCCTGATAGACCTACTTTCAGCTGAGGGTTCTAACAAGACAGATCAAGGTCTACATCAGCCATTACTGTCTGTAGCAGGAAAATCAGAGTTGTCCTTAATATGATTAACAATGATTCTGTTCATCATAATCCTTGAACCAGAATACACAGCAGCATGGTTCTGAACTAATAAAGCTAAAGGGAGTGCAGCCCCATTATATATTAGTTGCACCTTTGGGTTTCTTTCTATGTCAAGTCAAAAGGTATTTTGTGAAAAGCATGTTGGTCCAAAGCAGGACCATGCAGTCCATTTTAATTAGCCTGAGTGTTGAGCTAAGTTTAGTTTAAACCAATGGACATTTCCACTTGTTTGTTTTTTAGATTGAAATTTTTTTGGCATTGAACCTTTTTTCAAGGCCAATGTGAACCACTTAATGCTGTATCAATGCCTGACTGCAGTGTGGTGGTGAAAGAAACACCACATATCCTGTGTTTCTTTTTATTTACGGCTGGGCCATGTCGGTCAGACTTCACCTGCTTCAGTTCTGCTTTTGCTGCTGCTGAAAGACGTGAACATTTCTGTCTCTCCGTTAGTATATACAACAGTGAAAACTGTTGGATAAATAGCCTGGCTGTCCCTGACCTTAGCTGCTTCAGTAGCAGCTTGGAGCCCTGCACGTCTGACTCTCATTCCCTCACGAGAGAGTGTTGGTCCCTTATGCTCCGTTTAGCAAGGGTGTCACCATTCTCCAAATCGAAGATATGATTAGGCTTTCAATTCTAAAAGGTCAGGATTGATTTTTGATTTTATTTTTAAACCTTTTTTTCAACATTTAAGGTTTTAACATCGTCAGATCAATAGATCATTGGTTTTATGTCCTGATGACTGTTGTGTACATTTTCAAAGTCTTCTTTATAAAGACATCATGGTAATAATTGTGTTATAACTGCCAGATTTTTCTGGAACTAACCAAGAAAACTTTCTGCCACACCATGAAGACTCTTTGACATGGCAAGACAGAGCACAACAAAGAACCAGACAGATGGTTGAGAATGAGGAAAGGATGTCTTACAATAAACCTTTTCTCCTTTCTCAATCCCTCCAGTTCCTCATTACCTGCCTGTCTGTCTTCAGGACAGTCCTCTTTCAACTTTATCTTCATGTCTCATTGTATATCTATGCGTCTCCCTCCGTCCCTAAATAAACACTATACCAGTTGTATTGTCTGTCCTCATCACAACTCTGTTCTGAAACAGGCCCTGCCTGTTGTCCTACAAAATAATTGATTTTCTGCCGCCCTGCTCGATGACCTCACACCAATGACATCAACCCCATCCCAATGACTCCGTCTCTCTGTTTGTTTCTATGTACAGTAAAACTATTTGGCTATCCATCTCCTTTACCACTATGTTATCACTCATTCACCGCTTTTCTGTGTTATTATTTTATTCTGTCTTTCCAACTGCTAACCACTGTAGAGCCAACTCTTCAGCTGGCCTAGTATAAGTGATATTTCAATGCATCCACCCACTCTGCCATAAACACACCATCCACCAGTGGTGTTCACACATTCAGAAAGAGCTGTAACAACCTTTTACAGTGTTTCAGATTGGGTTCAACTAACACTGTTTGCAGTGCAGTGTTTTGTTTTCTTTTAAGGCAAGGCATGCCTCTCCCAACTTTAGTCTGCTTTGACCCACCCTGATTTATCCATATAATCAGGAGGATATGACAGGACTAAAGAGAGTACTATGATTAATTGTTATTTTATAGTGTGAATCAGAGTTTAAAAAAAGGATATTTCTGGCAGCACTATGTATAACAATGTGCTTCTTCTTTATCATCTTCAGTATATTTTTAATAATTTTAATATAAGTACAACAAGTTAAAAGGATGGTTAAACCTGACATTTGCTGGATAAATTCCTCTGGGCCTGTCCAGAGCTGCTCTCTGTTATGGCAATGCTGCAAATGCTACAGGTCGCACTTGTAACAGTGATACAAGTAAAAAATGTCAATTCAGCTTATGATAGCCATGTTAGCACTATGATAGCCATGTAAAAGGCGACTCTGACCTTTCACTCCACAGAAAGGTCTTAGGTGAAGCTCAGCTGGCAGGCATTCACCATCTTGCTTTGAGGATGATTCAGCAGATAAAAACCAGGAGGATCAGTTCTTTCTCACTATACTGTCATGCAGTAAAAACATAATTGCAATGAGGTGGAAAACAAAGAAAGCCCATGTTAAGCATTACAATTACAACGAGGTAAAGGAAGCTGTTGCTGGAAAGACTGAATAGTATGTTCTGATTACTAGCAGTGACAGAGATACTACATAAACGCAGCTCAACTTCTCCACCAAACTATACTGTCAAGGTATCACTTTGTGAGTCAGTGCATTGATACACAACCGCATCCGAACATGCATGCAAACATAAACATACAAACCACATTGGGGCCACAACAACATTTTGCTGCCTTGAATAATGGCATCATCTTCTCTAAACAGAACGGCTGACACTTGTGACTCTTCAACATGCCTCTCACATCAGACACCTTCCACCTGAATTATTAGCCAGCCCACTCTACTAAATCCTCCATTCTCTCTGTATTTCTCACTCCATTTTATTTTCCACTGAAATACTTCTGTCTGATACTTCATACATCACAACAAAATTGAAAAGGCTCCACGCCCCCATTTCTCACTGTGAAGGTGCAACATTTTGGTTGCTTTATCAGTGTCACTAAGTGACAGCTTGGCTGTAAAAAAAAATAAAACCTGGAAAACATAAATCTGAAATGGACATTATACACCTGCTAATGTCAATGATGCAGTATTTTTGTGCTCCAGCACTTGGCCATTTTTGCATAAATAATAATTGTTTGATTATGAATGATCAAAAACGGTGATTATTTTTTCTTTTTATCGACCAATCAATTATTTGACTAATCATTGCAGCTCTTACGTGGACTTGTTACCAGGTGGCGGTTAGTACAAATATAGTAAAACTCCACTGGTGGTATTGTAATAAAATTAAAAACATTACTATCCACAGAGATGACTATTAATTATTAAATACGGGGGAAAATTGTGCTTTATTCAATACCATCTTCTGTGTTGCTTGTGACTTAAAAATGTTGGAAGCGGTGATTTTTTTTACTGGTGGCTCTGATTATGTCATTTAAGACATAAGTAAGTCAGAACAGTAGACCAGCTATGGGCCAAAATTTCAAAATAAAAAGCTAAAAAAAAAAACTTAAAAAAAAGGGGAGAAATAAATAAGAAAATATATACTCGGAGTGCCACAACCCCCCCACCCACAGGACCCAAAGTAAGAAAAGGAGATGGCTACAATAAAGCTACAATTGATGCTTACCACATCTGTTTGTTTGTTTGTTTTAAACTAAATGGAAAAAACAATTTTTAAAAATCGATCACAAGAAAATTAAAAACTAAGCACTGCTGCTCTACTGAGGATCACAGTTTTCTTTATTCACCACTTTAAAATGCCTTGAAGTTCCCTCTGTATAAGCCTAAACGATATTCTGATAGAGTAACATTCCCTGATCACTTGTCACTAGTCTCACCTGCAACCTGCTCAACTCGTTTCAACCAACTGAGAGGAATTTAGGAGACTGACCGGCAAATCTGCCTTTAAAAACTATACAACGCCTTAGAGAAGCCCCAATAAATATCCAGTGCCCATTTATCGATAATACCTAACATCTAATCATAACTTAGCTAGCTAACGTAACTTCCATCACAGCAGAGCAGCATCAAACACTCATTTTATTCCTAAATTAAAGAACGCAAACTAATCAAACACGAACAGACAGAAACGGTACTTAGTCCAAAAGCTTGTGTGAAACCTAAACATAATCTATGGAAACATAAACATAACAATATTAAACTTACATTCATGCTTAGATAAGCAGTTTCGCTTGCGTACCTCTCTCACCGCGACCACAAAACATCAACTTGGGAGCTTCCTGCGGGCTGAAGTTATCATCCACCACTTCTGGACGGTTCCCCAAACACACCGTCAGTGGATTATCCAAGGAGAGCAGTGTTTGTTGGCCAAATGTTAAAGTTTAGCAGCGTTGTGACTGAGAGGACCTGTTGCTGACAGCTCACTGTGTCACACCAACAACATGGCTGACGACGAGTGATCGGTGGCTGTGAGGCTGTTAGCGTCCACCGAGTGGGAGGAGAGACACGGGGAGGAGGACCAGCTGAACAGATGGGAAAGGAGAACAATTGATGGGAGAAGATAAAGGAGTAGCTGGCGATACAAGAAATACAGTCATTTTTCCTAAAAAAAAAAATAAAATAAAAAATATATTATAACTATAATAATTATAACTTTGGTTCACAAATATAAAAAACATACAATTCATTACAAAAGCATTTCATTTCGTCATCCTGTTAAAATAATCGCCTAACTCATTTTTTCAAGTTTTGCACGAAACACAAAAAACTTCACCAAAAGTGTAACACAGTGGCGGTTCTACACAGGGGCCTACAGGGGCCACTGCCCCTGTGAAGAAGCCCTTGGCCCCTGCTGTGGCCCCTGTGTCAAATTTTGTTGTCAAGACAAAGACAAATTGTCAAGATAATTCTCACTGTACTACACTTTCAAAATAAAAATAAATAATTGTGCACAAAAATGAGAAATGTCATTGTCTTACAAAAATAATTGTTATTGTTGGTAAGTCTCATTGTTTCAATCAATGTATTTGTATTATCCAAATATACTTAAATTCGATTTTTTTTTAAAAATAAGCTAAAATAAAGGTTTTGAATGCTTAAATATCATCGTTACCGTTTTTTAATGTGCCCCTCTGAATTAACACCAGCCCCTCCTTGGCCCCCACAGTAAAATTGGTCTAGAACCACCACTGGTGTAACATATGACATTTATTGGTCATTTCACCTAAAAGGGATGTAACAAAGGATGGCTATTGGCATAGTAATAACACTGTGTGTAAATTATGTAACTTAAGAGAAATAAATGGCAATTTTTTTGAACATGCCTTTGTGACTTAAGCAAGATATGCTAACACTTTATTTTGAAGGTGTCTACATAAGTCACACAAGCCTGTCAGAAACATGACATGACAAGTGTTATGAGCATTAATGTTACTTCAGAGTGTCATTAATGTTCATGACACATCCCATGTCATGTTTATGACATGCTCATGTCACTCTTGTGTAGACACCTTCAAAATAAAGTGTTACCATATCTTGCTTAAGTCACAAAGGCATGTTCAAAAAACTGCCTATGTCACATTTTATTTTGACTTAGGCATAGTAAATCCGCTCAAGTCACACACTTGACATAGGCCATTATCTTAAAGGGGTAAAATCACATTATCTGATCAACTGAGGATGTGGGCGATTTTACCACAGGTAATGAGGAGATGATTTAGCCAACAACAACAAAAACAAAAACAATTTTGACAAAAAATGACTTAGGCGATTATTTTAACAGTGTGATTATATGTATATTCTACGCCAGGGGGGAAGAGCTTACAGTAATATATTAAATAGTTCACAAATATCAACTGTTTTAATAGCCATCGCCATCAGTATGATGAGGTTTATAATAAATATTTCATTGAGTTTTTCTTTATTTTTGTTTAAGTCAAAGAGCCCAAATAGTACATCACTCCAAAACAACTTAAAATCTTTATCAACTTTGCTAGCAATAAAGATACACATATCAATCCAGATACCTTGGACAAAGGGGTATTTTTCCTAAATTAACATCAAACATTGACCTAAGTTAACGTCACATACAGAGTGTATAAACCGTTGTCAAATGTCAATATAAGGGCAGTTAGTCTTATTCCTCGACTCACCTGATTTTTGCTGGTATGTTGTCCCAGAAAATATCCTGAGACAACAGCCATACATTATTAGTGTCTCCTTAATATTATTCCTACTTAGTAGAACAGGTGGCTCAGATAAGGATGGTCTAGCCTGTAAATAAAGGGGCCTATATTACAGCTTACTGCGCTAAGTTAAAATGCCGTTTTAAAAATCTGAATAATGTCAATTTAAATGAAAGTTGCCTTAGTTTTCTCTCCAGTTTGGGTAGCCACTCCATATAAACTACATATCCCATAATGCATTGCGGCATTGCTTTACGTTACTATTTGCGACTTTTTCTGACGTGACGTACACCCGTTTAGTTCAGTTCAGTTACCACCTCCATGCAAGTGGAGCAAAAATGTTCAATAAAAAGCCCCGGAGGAACTTTCGACAGAGAAAAGACAACTCCAGTGATGAGGAGGATGAGCAGAAGGACAGAGGAGATGGCGAGAAAACTGAGAAAGCTCCAGCTGCGGTAAATAAGCCGTCCAAGCTGGCCCCAGGCCGCGGCATAACTTGCAGCTCCAAGCGGGAAGCGACGCCTCCAAAGCCGGGTAGCAGTGACGAAGAAGAAGGGGAGACGTTGGAGGTCACAGAAGAAAGAGAGTGGAGGAATAAAGACAGAGATGGGTTTAAGAAAAAAACAAAAAACGAAATCCTCAGTTTCTCTGACGATAAAGAAGGTAAGCAAATGTAAATATGACGTTTTAATATCAATATATTAAAATGTGGGATCTAGGCAGACGTTTTCTCAACGTGGTAACAAACGTTAGAGCAACGTAAGACTCGAAATAAATGTTAAATGTCCAGTACAGATGATTTTTTTGTTATGTTAACAAGTTTTAAAACATAGATGAATTGAGAGAAAACCTTTATTCAGAAGTGTTAGTGTAGGATTTTTCTCCATCACCTCTGATTTTGTTTTTACTGTCTTAGTTGAGGAACCAACATTTAAACTGAAGAAGTCCTCTGATAAAGCTGTGGTGTTTCAAGTCAGAAAGAAGGAGGCTTCACCTGCCAAGACCAACCAAAGAACAGGTATGTACCTGACTGGTTCATATTGGAAACACTCATGACCCTGACACACTAGCAGGTCACTATGATAAATGTCACATTATATACACAAATCTTCATTTAAATACAAAACAAATGCAAATATTTTGATCACACCATTCATAATGATGAGGGCAGACTACATATCATAATACCACTAATTGCAAAAAACAAGTTAATTTTTTTTATATTATTTATGGATTGGTAGCAAGGAGAGGGTAGAGCATTAGCATATCAGCACAGGCAAAGAAGGTTAATTTTTGGTCTGGTGTAGAGGTTCATTGTTTTCAAAAAGTTGCCTATGTAAAAGTCTTGCCTGCTGAAAATGATTTAGGATTGTCAACCCTACGAACTTAACATACAATATTTGAGATTTTCATCTTCTGTACTAATCTAGATAATAGTGTGACAATTTAGGCCAACATCAACATACTTTGAATTTTTTCTTGCTGGCATGCCTCCCTTTCCTCACTTCCAGCCCCAGCAGGTGGGAGTGTCCCACGATCTGCTTCTCCCAGGAAAGAATATGACAGTCGGGCTTCACCACGTCCTCTGCACCATGATGATGATGATGACGACGACGATGATGATGATGACGACGACGATGATGACGACAATGACCGTGACAGCGACAGCGATGAAGTTGATGCCAGGTCTCCCTCAGCTAGCTCAGCTTCAGACTCCAGTCGCTCCTCTGCTAAGCCAGGTATATGTTTTTGTGGGTGTACACTGTATGTGTGTATGTTGGAGAAAAAAACTCTTTTAAATCCACAGATGGTTGTTGGTGTGGACATGTTTTATATTACAATGGCGATTAAAGATGTTAATAAGATGCTGAAGAGTATATACTCCCCAGCGATGTTGTTCCAACAGTCCCAAAGAGGTGAAAAGTTCTTCTCAGATGGACAAATTGGATCAGTATTTGTAGTTTTAATAAATATGCACCAGGAGATATTGCTTCCTGTAATTACAAAATCTTATGTTGTAGTTTATTGATTTCTTGTGCCAATTAAAGCTATACATTTATTTTACAATTCTCCCTCTTGGATGTAAACTGTCAACAGCTGAATATGGGTTTGTCTTCCATACATTTTCCTTGTTTATACCTTAATTTCTGTTTCTTTCATTTTGTCTTTACTGTAGTTATTCCTAATGCTAGAGCGATAGAGGCAGCCCGGAGGCAGCGTCGTGCCTTTCAAACCCAGAAAGAATACATCTCCCTGAGAAGAGATGGTCACAGCTCCGCTGGTAGCACCCCAGATCACTACAGCAGGGAAGATGAAGAAGACAGAGTGGATGATGATGATGATGAACCAGATGATCATGAGAGAAGAATCGAATTTGCCCCAAGATTAAAGAGCATTAGGGAGAGGATTGCAGAGAAACTTGGTATGAAAAGATTGTATTGGCGTTGTCTAGCATAACATTGAATTGGCATTTTATTGCTTTATGATTATTTTGTATGTTTGTGTGTAATCTAGGAGAAAGTGAAGGCAGTTTCTCAGGAACTGATGGAGAAGAGCAGGAACTTTGGGAAGAGACGCAAATTGAGAAGGGAGTCAAGAGACGGCCAGGAGAACAGGTAGGCTGAACACTCAAGCCTTTTATCAATATAACTATTCCTTGCTGTACTGCAGCTTTCATATAATTTATTCTAAAATTTCCTTCCCCTCAGAGCCCATCTGGCAGTGAATCCAGCAGTTACAGCAGCAGCAGTCACCGCAGGCGAGACAGACATGAACAAAAGAAGAGATCAAAGAGGGTCAGAATCCCAAAGACTCTTCCTCTCGTTACTGTCTCAATGGTGAAAAAGAGGATCACTGCAAAGTAAGTTTCCTCTCACTTTATTTGCAATAATGTTCCACCACATCATCAATTTGGCATAATAGTGAAAACATTTAAGAATACTGACTGATAAGCCTTAATATTGTGATAACAAAATGTCCTAAAAGTTTTGAAAAGATTCCACATTGCCAAGTGGTACATGTGTTGAAAACAAACATGTTCCTCAATTTCCACAACTCCTCTATTTTACTTTTTTTCTCTCTCTAGACTAGACTCTCTGAAGGAGGTGCACAGAGCACGACAGGCAGAGCTGAGGAGAATGGAGGGCGATGTTGAAAGCGCTTCAACCTCTGTGGACGCTCTGGAGGAAGGTTCCTCAGAGACCCAGCTGAAGTTTTACAGGGCAATGACGCTCTATGTCCACAACCTGGTAGAATGTCAACGGGAGAAGGTGAGAAATTAGTAAATTGGTTCAGTCAATGGCCACTGTAAAAGTTAATATGCTCATAATGAATAATGAATGAAGTTGATATAATTGGGCGCCACAGGAATGAGTTCTTAAACCAGGGAGTAAGTTAGCATTTTAGCGCCATGGGGTCTATCCTTCCAAACCCAATGAGGACTTTGAATGGGTTTTTGGTTGGATGACTGAAATCAGGTCCGTGTTAACACAGGCTGAAGAAATGTTTGTGTATTGATGTGCAACATAAAATATGTTAGTTAATACCCCCACTTGTGAATGTTGACGTTGCGATGCTGGTCTGGGACATTAAACGTCATCACGCCGGACAGGAACCCTCACTAGTCCACCTTACAGCCTCTAGTAGTGTTTTTCAGGGCTCTTGCAAACTCTTGTTGATTTAGTTAATAAACAATTTATTAGGCTACGGATTCGCTAACTTGTCAAGCGGCAGGTTAGCTTGTCGGAGAGCACCTAAAGCAAAACAGTAGTGACGTAGAAGTCATGTGACCATTGTGGAGTTCGCCATACCAAAACGTTTGCTTTTTACTTTCATCAGATCTATTAACACTTGAAACATAACAAAAGAGGTGTTCATTTGTTATGATTATCCTGCTGAACAAAACGCGTAAGCATCACAAACGTGTGTTTGCCACAGAGATTATTTTCTGCAATGATCCAAAATCCAATGCAAAAATCCCATAGGCCAATTCTCAGAAGAAAATGAAAAATACGTAATTTTGTCACCTCTCTATAGAACCTTTAGTTAGTTGCACATTTACCAGCATGTATTGTCCAGTAACTCTACACACAGACAGAAGTAACTCCCCTCTGAAAACAGATGATGATAATTTCCTGACTGAGGATGATTTGATGATTGTTGACAGGTTGTTGAGATCAACTCGCTGGAACTGGAGTTGCACTCTCTGCTGTCGGAGCAGACGGATGCACTGTTAGCACAGAGACGACAGAGGATCAAGGAGCAGGCCGACCGCCTGCAGCAGCTCAGCTGTGAGTTACATCTCTGTGTGTCTGTACATGCATCAGTAAAATGTATCAAAAATACAACCCAGATTCCACAGAAGTAGGGGCGCTGTGTAAAATGTAAATAACAACCGTAAAAATGTATCAAATTCTAAGTGTATGTTTACAAACACAAAAGCTGACCCATTTAAATATTAACTTTTTAAACCCTCACTTAGGGGTAGCAGAAGGGTTCAGATTGGACCCAAAACAATTAAGCTTATAACAGAACAACTGTCAGGATAAAATGCACGTATGAGGTTTCATTTGAAAGTTAACATCTTCTTTTTTTCTGCAGTTTTCTTGTTTTAGTATGTGACTAAATGTCAGTTAAAAAACAAGGTCTAACCCTAAGCCTCTTGCAAGCAAGTGGGTTATAAGAGGTTGAATACATTCTCTTTGTACAGTTTTCAATTTAATATACGTTACAAAGAATTGGCAAATGATTGTATACCTTTTTTTCCTGTTTTAGACAATATGTCAACTTTTTTTAAATCAGGGTTGTAGTCTTCGAAGTGAATACTGACAAACTGAATTTTTCATCCAACTTTTTTAGATGGCTCAGCTGAGCAGAGTGGAAGCTCAACCAATGGAACCAAAACTCAAGGGTGACTATAACTATAATAAAGACTTTTCACATTCCCTCTTTGGCGTATTTCCCTTTTAAAAAATATATATACTTGATATAGTTTATACATAAACATAAAGACATTAAGAAGTAAATTAGAAATACAAAATGTGAGGGTAGTACAAGGTGCAATAGGCACTGCACTCCACTATTACAGATATTTGATATTTGTCTGACATGTTGCAGCGAGGCAGACTCTGGTGTTAAAGCTGAAGAAGATTTTGATCTACCTGAGGACACACAGCTGTCAGCAGAAGAGGAGGAGCAGCTGCAGAAGAAGACGGGTATGGAGGAATTAAATCGGTTCAACTAAAAGCTTATACTGTTAGACCTATGGTGCTTTATTTTAACAGCTTTAACACTACAAAATTGGTACAGTAAAATTCTTCCAGTACTCGGAGTACTGCAACCTTTTCTTCTTTCTTGTACGTTAGATAATGCATAAAAACCCATGTAGAAGAAAATAGAAATCTGAAATTAAGTGATCCCTTGGTTGCTTTTGTCTGACTTGCTCTCCTTCCCTCTCTGCTCCCTCTCCAGCTGATATCCTGACGAGGTCCCAGGCTGTGTTTTCTGACGTGCAGGACGAGTTCTGCAACGTTAAGAACATTCTCTCCCGGTTTGCAGAATGGAGAGGGTCTTACTCTGACTCTTACCACAACGCCTACATCTCTCTATGTCTGCCCAAGCTGTTGAACCCCATCATAAGACATCAGCTACTGGCGTGGAACCCACTAAAGGTACACGTGGACACAAACACAGAGATCAGCTCATGCATGCCTTGCATGCAGATGCTAGATCACAAATTATGACGTCATGCGTCCAATGTCATTTGTGTGTTTCAGGACACTAGTCAGGACTTTGAAAACCTCCCGTGGTTCACAGCAGTGGAGACCTTTTGTCATGGTCATGGCCACGAGGAGCTAGAGCACACCGACAGACAGACACTGTCTAATGTCATAGAAAAGACTGTCCTACCCAAAATAACAGGTAACACACACACACACACACACACACACACACGCACACACCTACACATATTTGTTATGCATAGTGTGTGACTTTTCCTTGTCTCATTTACATACATAATACAACCTTTCCATCACTATCCAAAAAAATAGCCATTATGTTTAATAAGTTAAATGCTAGATAAGGAGCACATAGAGATTGGTAAAGGCTGTTTGAAGGCGCACATGCCTTTGAGCTGTGACGATGTAATTCAGGTCAGAAATGTCCCTTTACTTATTGAAGTCTGGCAACACTTAACAACAAGTCTGCACATGGTTTTCTGGAGGGGAAAATATGTTTTTTTTACTATAGTTGCTGTACCTGTTCATTATTTCTATTCTCTTCCTCTAAAAACAAAATGTTTCTTGTCTCCCTCTGTTTCCTCCTCTTCCACTAGCTGCTGCAGTAACAGGGTGATTCTTCACAATAGAAAGCAGGCTAGAATCCAGTTATTTTTGAGTGATTTACGATGTTAAAACAAGCACTCAACACACCATCTTACCCTCACCAGTCTGATTTATACGGAAGCGCATTGCATTCACTGGATAAAAAAAAATAGACACCTTTTCTCGTATGAGATTATGAGATCCTGATCTCATAATTACGAGATCCTGATCTCATATCGCAGAGATCTCATAATTACGAGATCAGGATCTCATAATTACGAGAAAAGATCTCGTAATTACGAGAAAAGGTGTCTATTTTTTTTATCCAGTGAATGCAATGCGCTTCCGTAGATTTAGACCACAGATATATCAAACCACAGAAACCGAAACATGACATTGCTATTTTTTGTTGTTGTTCTGTCTTAGCTTATGTGGAGCTGGTGTGGGACCCCATGACCCGCCATCAGTCAGTCTGTCTATCTGATGTGTGTCACAGACTGAATGAGGACTATTCCATCTTCGAAGGAGAGCAGAGCAAACCAGTCAAGGTAAAGCCAACACTTATTTGACAACACCGAAATCATGCTGCTTTTCTTTTTGAGACAGTTATTAATGTTTAAAAGTTACACTTAAGTATTAAGTCCCAAGCTCTACAGTCATTTTAAAACCTTAATATATAACAATTAAGACATGATATGAACAATGTCATCATGCAATATGTATAAATGTACAATAATATGCACGGCAGATACACAGTTTATGGACATGTTTGTGTTAATGGAAATGTATGAAATGTACAAATAAGACAACTTAGTTTTTTGTGGGCTGCCTAAATCGGAGAACATGAGATATAACACGGCGTTCAGATTTGGCTCCTTTTCCTATGCCACTGCCCCCAATCAGAGTATGTCCACCCACAGAGTAAGCAGGTGGGAGATAGAGTTTTCTTACAGAAACATTGTATCCAGAATTATTTAATAGTAGTAGCACTAATTCAGGACTGGGTTTTTTCATGAGAGGGTCTTAAAGAGGCAGGCACTAAAACAGAGAATTTTAGACAAAGTGAATCCAAGTATATTTGTCTAAAATGTTTTTGAACATTAAAGCATGTAAACATGTTGTACAGGTATGTACCTGAAAAAGGGCGTAATATGTCCTCTTAAAGAACATGCATTTTTGTCCGTTGCAGGCATTCAAAGAGGCTGTGATCAGACGACTGAGGAGCTGCGTAGATGAAGATGTTTTCATCCCGCTGTACCCCAAAACGTCAGTTTCTTTTCTTGTCTCTTTCAGTTAAAACATTAGTGATTGGTTGAATGACTAACAAGGAGAAACAGGATTCACTTTACAATGTCATTCTTGTTGAGGACATTTCTCCGCCCACTAGCCCAGCATGCTTTTATAAGTTTTTCTTAATTTACAACAAAAAGTCCTTCTACATATATTTCTGATTAATCATTAGATACAGTTGTCAATCAATAACCTGTAACTTTGATGTTCTATGGTACTTTCAATCCATTATTTATGGTTGATTGTTTTTGTCACCAGGTTACTTGAAGACAAGTCATCTCCTCAGTGTCTCTTCAGGGATCAACAGTTCTTGGCTGCCATCAAAGTACTGCTCTCTTACAAATGCTTTTTTTATTGTCTCAGTCTGTGGGGGAGTTACATTTTTCTTGGCTGCTGTTTGTTAATCATTGTTTTGTTTTTTCATTAGCTACTCGGTAACATAGGAAAATGGGATTTGCTGCTTCCTGAGTCTGTATTGAAGGAACTGATGTTGGACAAACTGCTGAACCGATACCTGATGATCACCGTGTGCAGTCAGACACTGTACAACAATGCTGTCTCTGCATGCAAAAAGGTGTTTACATTTATTACTGGGGTTTTTTGGCATCCGTGCACTTGTCTCATGATCTTGATAATAATCTGTTTGTTGACATCTGTCACTCACATTCTCTTGCTTAACCTCACACTACCTCTTTCTGTCTCTCTTGCATTCTGCAGATAGCAGATAGTCTGCCACTCTCTTGGTTCAAAGGAGAAAATGCCTGTTTGCCTCAGCTCCAGAATTTCAGAAACCACCTAGTTCAGGAAGTTCATAACCTCTGCAAACAGAAGTGTCCTGAAGATCCAAACACTAGGTAATGAAAACTTTCTGTAAGAAAGATTCCTAGGTCTTAAATTATCCTGTTATCGTATATTTTACAGCCAAGTTTTCCCCCCAAATCTGTTTATTTATTTTCCTTTCCTTTCTTTTGATACCGAAACGGCTTTGTGTTTGTGGCTACTTGATGATGCACAAGAAGTAATATGTCTCATCATGTGATGACTGCTGCATGTGACAAATGTTTAACTTATTTAGTGGTTATCCTAAATGTTCATGCAGATATCATGACTTTTCTTAACAATAACATAAATGCAATGAGCTAATCCAGCCTTGTGTGTCCCTGCCTCCTGCAGGTCATTGGTGGTAGAAGTGCTGCAGATTTTGAGTAGAATCAGATGCAATGACTCCATCATGGCGATAGCAGAGAAATACCACTATGAAGATGCCATCTACTCTCACCAGCTCCTGAACCAAGAGACTGTATGAACAGAAAACATTGTGGAATGAACGCTGGATCAAACAGCAAACCTAGTACACTGTTATTTGAAAGCAGCTGTCACAGGCGAGGAGAGGAACTCAGGGGGCTCTGCTTTGTGAACTAGATCACTTACTGGAAAATCCATGAGGGCAAGAATGTCCTCTTATGGTGGATATCTACTGCTAGTCAGACCAGCACTTTGGCCAAAATCCAGAATACAAATTATTTGTTTAACAAGTGTGTGGGAAAATAATTCACTTTCCTGCAATTTTTAGTCATGAACTATTTGCTGTCTGTTTTGTACAAAAATAAATGTGTATTTTTATTCATTAAATTTTTTGAATTTTGTTAATATATCTCAAGTTTTATTTAGGTTATACTTCCTGTCATGTCAAAGGATATTTATGCCCAAATTGGTTTGCTAATACCTATAATCTCACTTTCAAAGCAACGTCATGGCAAAGACACACTTTTAAGATGCTATATACAGTCAAACAGCTAGAGTAGACCAATATTACTCTCTACTATTTAATTTCTCAATTTTATAGGGAAAATGAGCAGGTTTTACCTGACCTTACCATATGCACTTATATAATTCACACACACAGATCTGTATACATCCATATATATAATGTAGTACATAATACACACACACTCAGTTTACTCAAACATACTCATATGCATGTGAGAGGTAGGTGACTAGGCCAAAGCCAAATGGCAAAGAATTGAATAGGTAAAATATTAACTAGAGTATTATTAAAATATTTTCAAAACATAGTGTTTGAATAATAAAATATATATATTTATAAAAAATAATTGTTATTCATATGATTGTATATTTTATAGTTACTTTTTTAGCTGAGATGAAAAGAGACCTTTTATGTGGATTGTGCACTGATATGAATGCAAACTTATTTATAAGGCTAATTTCTTAAATAACTTTATTGAATAATATTTAACATTATTATAAATTTTAGGTACAATGTCAACCTATTCTAGAAATGAACACTAGAAGAAAATCAAATAAATTGCCAATTAAACATCAGTACTGCATGTTCAGTCAACTGTTGACCATTTAAATAGACTTAAATAATAATAAAATAGCTATATGACACTATTTCTTAATCACCCCAAGTGTAATTTTCTGCCTTATATGTTCAGTTAAAAAAAATGTACGATGTCACTGGTTTCATCATTATCTGAACAGGAGATGGATCAGGTTACATAGATTAATGCATGAAAATCTAATCTGCGGAGAAGAGAATTCTGCTTTGACTAACTAATTCAAGTTAATATTCTGTTAATTGTACAACAAATCCAGCAACTCTGCTTGTCATCACAATATGATCATACAATAACATGTTTTACTGCTACAAAATAATTTTCTACCCATTATGAAGGCAAATTATCATCGTGGACACCTGGGTTGGTGTTTTCCTTGTTTTCACAGCACACTTTATGCAAAGACACAAGTAAAACATTTCTGGGAGGATTATTTATCCACTGTACATAAACCAAAAATGTTCTGCCTATTTAACCCTGGGACACAGGATAGCTTCCCAGCCCTGCGCAGGTAGAGAAGAGGTTGGACGAGCCCACAGACTACTCCCAGATTCATAATGCTCTCTATTAAAATAGTTGGAATGTGGATTTCTTTGATCAAATATAGAACTAACAGGAAGGGTAGATAATTGATCAAAAAACATGCCAGGTGAACCAAAATGATGTTAAAGGCTTTTCTCTTCATCTTGTCACCCCTTCTGCTCCCGCCCCCCTCCCTCTCTCCTGGACCGGGCCGCTTCAGGGAACACATAACTGAGAAGTAGCAGAACAAAATTGTACACAGTATGGTAGTAAACCAGATCAATCCGATTTTTTCCGCTGGAAATGTACATAATAAAAATACTATCAAAAAGAAGAGACACCAGGCCAGAGCACACTGTGCCAACTTATACTTCAGGGGCTTGAACCTGCAAGTGGAAACAGAACAAAATATGACTTGTCACAGATCTGGCTATAAGAAGTAGAAAATGTGCTTAATGTTTAGATGTTTAGATTGTATGATGTGTATGATGTTCTGCATTGTTTTATCCATGTTGTAAGGCGACCTTGAGTGCCTTGAAAGGCGCCCTATTAAATAAAATGAATTATTAATTATTAAACATTTACCTGATGAAGATCAGAGGGTGGACCACTGCCATGTAGCGTTCCATGCAGATACAGCACTGGAAGATGGGCCGGACGACCCACACCAGGATCCACAGATTATCCAACACGACAGGGAGGCTTTCACCGACAAGTCCAAAGTTGAACATACAGATCAGCTGTGCTGGCAGTGTCAGGCAGTTAAATATCTCACAAACAGCCAGGCTTAAGAGATGGACTTCTGAGGCCAGCACCTCTCTGGTTCCATTACAAATGAGCCAAACCACCCATACATTTGCTGGGAGGCCAATTACAAAGTTAATGACCAGGAAAGTGGAGACAATATAAAGACTAACTGAGTCCATCTCAATGATGGCCAAACAGTTTGTGTAGCGAGAGCTGTTGAGATGAGAATCATTCAGATGAAGTGTGGACATGTCCTCAGCAGTTCCTCAGGTATCCACAGTGGTCACAAAATTGTAGTGAAAACGTTTGAGGTGTCTTGACAACTTGTAGTGCTCACCTGTCATTCAACCAGTACAGCCTGTCACTTGCCCCTTCTCTTTGCAGCCGAACACTGCAATGCAAAGAGCTTCATTTGACTAATGACTGTTTTTAGTGGAAAGTTTTTTTAAAAACTTTGCATGAACACTCAGATTTCACAGTGATTTTCATTCTACAGCCATTAATAACTTTGTCATTGTTATAACTTTATTACTCACCTCTTTTATTTATACTATCAATAGTTAAAAATAAAAAGCAATTTAATTTAAAAATAAATGACCAATTATTGGGTAAGTGCAGGCGGGATTTGGGCCAATGATAATGATTTCTGATTTGATGCTGTTCAGGTTGAGGTTGGTGTTCATTGGGTTTTAAGAGAATGAAAGGATATTTCTTTAAATTTCTAGAACCTTATTAAGTTTGTATTATTCTTTCATTGTTGATTTTCTGCCTCCCACCACTGAAAATGATGGTTCTCCTTCAATGTGTTTCCCAGAGGTTTTAAATAAGGAAAAAGAATGAATATATGAATTACACATCAAACTTTTTCATCAACCATCTTTTCATTTTGCTTAATGCTGGTATATGAGCATGGCACTGATGCATGACTTGTTTTCTAGTAGATCGCAAACTAACCTTGTGATCTTGTATGGTATCCTTTCACTCAAAAACGCAGCAAGAATGTAAAATAACTGGTTGATTTTCAAAATACAGTGCATCCTAAATGTATTCCACATTTTGTTATGTTACAGCCTTATTCCAAAAAATAGAATCAATTCATTTTTTCCCTCTTTACGAATGTAAACCACAAATCTTGAAAACCTGTGTGAAAAAGACACAAGACTTCTTTGTATTAGCAGATTTATTTTCTATTTATGAGGCCCATACAAAGCAAAGCACACCAAAACAAAACCCCAAAACATCTGTCACGTGCACATAATGCTCAAACATGAAAAACAAGAACTGAGATCAACATTATCACTTTGTGGATAAAACATCTACAGTCCATAGGAGCAACTAACTTCTTCAGATAAAAACAAACAAACCACACACTTGTTTACAAAACCGCAGAGGATCCGTTCAGTCTGACGGAGTAACTCATGCTGTTTTGTGCACAAACGACTGGATGCATTTTCTGACAAGGATCAAAAGCAAACATTTGTATAGGTGAATTGTTGCAACATTCAGCTTCAAAAAAACGAAAGACTGATGAAAATAGGATTATTTAGTGATAGTCTTACTGTCAAAAGTGAAGCAATCAGGATTTTTAACAGGCCAGGCCAGGAAAGACAAGCATGTGCATGCACACACACAGAGTAGGTTTCTATTCTGTCGGCAGCTTTATTCCACTGAACCACAACACACAGATAAGTTAGTGCTACTTAGTGACTAATGTCTCCTTGTACATGTGAAGGTGCTGTATGTCACAAGGACAAGACAAGTGTGCTTTTTTTTCTCTCCTTTTTTTTTTAAAAAGCCTAATTTACTTATCCTGAGTCCTGCAAGGGGAAATAATGTCCAGGATAATGGCATTTAATACTATGAAGCTTTCAGCCTGCTATACAGTTACTATTAAATAACACAGGTTGTAAAGAGAAAATATGATTTGTTGTTGAGCTATATATTCCTGTGTAAGTAAATGCCATATAGACTATAATTTCCCTCTATAAAAAATGTCAGCAACCAGTCTTTGGTATGATAAGAGGGCCATCTACACATTTCTGTTTTTTCCTTCTGACGGTGCACAAACCATTTTAAATTAGCTACAAATATGAATAAGAATGACATAAACTGGCCAAAATTCTCCTTTCCTTAGCAATAACCTGGTTAAACCCATTCACACACAGCTGTTCTTTTACTGTCCACAGCTGTAAAACACTACTGCAGCTGTGCCATTTGTCTTACAAGCAGAGATTAATAGCACATTCAAGCCAAAGCAAGACTGGTAAGTGACCAAAGGGTAAAGATAAAAGCAGAAAGTACTAAAAAAATGATGTTGGAAAGTAATCTGAAAGTGCACTCCATCTCTACTCGTGAAGAAATGGCTCTCTTCTAAATTTGGAAACTTTCCAGTTGTTATTATGGATATTAGTATTGTAAGTGCTCAGAAAAACCTGGAGTATGGCATCAGGGAGGCGACAAACTTTAGATGACAGAGAACTGGATGCCGTGTTTGTTGAGGCGGTCCGTCAGTGTGGTTTTTGCAAAAGCAGCACCTGGAGTATAAACCCCTCCCCTGGAAAATGAAGGATAACAAATTATTTCATAACAACATCTCAGGAGTTTTATCAAGTAACATTCATTAAATGCATGGATATAAGGGAGACTTATTATGCTAATTTTTTAGTATCTACTAGAATATGTTCTTTACTTTACACTACTTCTGTTTTTAGTTTATTAAAATAAGCAGCATTAACATATTAAACTGCCATCTGGTTTATCATAGATTATTAATAACTCAATTCCTGTGGGACCTAGGTTAATTTACCGTTTATACTGAATGGCTAGATGGGTAAAAAAAAACCTAATTCTCTTAAAACTCAACAAACAAAAAGCCTGGAAACCAAACACATGGAGTTTAACTGGGACATTTAAATAATTGAAATGTGTGATATCACCTCCCATATTGGCTCAACAGGGAGAGTTCTACAACTTGGAATATAGCAAAGAATTTCAGGTTGTAGATTTGGGGTGTGAGAACTCACGTCTTGGGCAACGCTGTGGGTTCATTGAGGATTGTTAGAGCAGACTGTACCATGGCGATGGGCGTGGCCACATATCCACACTCTAAATGATAACAGAAAGACATGAAATAAGATTAAAGACAACAAGGAAGAGGTTGAACAGGTCTTACTGGGTTCTCTTCTCATTTGTCTATTTTGTGCCTCCTCGGTCCCCCTGCCTGTGACCCAGAAATATAAACCATCAAGGGAAAAAAAAAACCTTGGTTATTACACAATTACAAATCCCACCAGGGGGACTAAAAGTTGTAATAAAACAAGAAAAATGTATTAAAAGTTAAATACATTTCTTTCATTACAGTGGTTATACCTTTTAACAGCTTTCTTGTTTGTACAATCAGATAGAGGAAATGTATTGTTTGATATGGACAGTCAGCTTTGAAAAGTTTAGCTTTTTTGCTTAAGAATTTGGAGTTGTGAATAAAAAAAAAAGCAAATTAATCAAATAGAACTACAGAGACAGCTGAGACGTTAAAAAGGGGCGTGGCAATGAACAGGTGATGCAGCTGTGCATTGTGTCATCATTAATTGACTGCTCAGAAGCATGGATGTCTTTTTTGTATAATGCCTGCTGCCTCGACTCCTCTCCAGGGAAGGAAATGAACTGAGGATGCACAAAGTGGGAAATGAGATGACAGGTGGGTACCCGGGCTTAATTTCCCTTATTACCCAGCCTGGACAGAAACAAGTATTGAATACAACAAACATGGTTCATCTTGCTCCACAGCTGTGCTTTCACATTTTATTCCTGCATTCATGGAGGGTGTAACTTATTTCGAACCACACTGTTTTATGAGGGAAACTCAAGTTTGTTACATCAAGGCCAAATCTTTTACTACGCTAGGATTTTTAGTTACCTGGCCCCTGAACCAGTGTGCGGATCTTGGCGTTAGGTTTTCCTTGGGAGGGGTCCTGTCCCTCTGTGTAGCCCTCTCCATAGAAAGCAAACTGGAAGGATGAAGCCTCCATCTAATACACACATGGACACACACATAAGCATTTTCTTTTGAGCATACTTTACTACCTAAACTAAACTAAATGGATCTGATAACTTGGTGCATAAACCTCTTATTTTCTGTTCTGTCAGGATTTTACCTGCTTTCGAGTCGGTCCAGCTTTGGAGAAGAGTCCAAAGGAGAAGAACTCTGGGTGCTGAGAAGGTGGGTACACAAAACAGATACATATAAGCACCTAAACATTCTCCAGCATGCAGTATGTGCACTCTGACCTCTTTGTTTCAATAATATGTAGAATCAGTTCAGTGTAAATTTAATTATGTCATGCCACAGGTCATGTTTGTTTACCTTGATGAGCAGGTTGCGTCCAAAGCTGAACTTGACTAAGAACCAGAACATCATGCCAGCAAACATCAGCTTGATTACATTGCCAACATTTCCGATTCCTGCGTACGCTCCATACTGAACCTAAAGTTGCAGAGGCAATAATATACACACTTTGTTTAAGTTGGAGCCACCTGAACCTGAAAACAGTCAAGGATGTTCCTGCATAACTCAAAAAAACTCTCTTGACTATAAGTTACACCACTAGATAGCCTATGTGGTCAAAATGTAATCCTATACAAATTAAAGAAACTTCTGGAACAAGATGGCAATATGTTTGTCACTTATCCCAACTTCCCCATATAAACATGCTCACTGTATTAGAAAACATTATTCACATTAGTCACACTACAGTCTCCATGATGCTTCTCTACAAGGACACTATTAAGAATTAATTTTACCATTAGAGGAAAACTAACACAAAATACTGTGAGTAAAAAGAATACAGAAATGAAAGACCGACCGGTTTTTCCTGATGTTCCTCCACCAGGAAGCGCTGAGTTCTCTTCACAACCGAGGGATCAGAGCCCATGAACGGCAACGTATACTGCTGGATTTCATTACTGAAGAACAAATTTCCCCTACAAATACACATACAAAGAAATGAACAGAGAAAATGCAACATTTTCAACATGAAAAAGTGGAGGACAAACTGAAGTATATTATCTTGCTGAGACAAAAAGGTGTTTTGTCCAAGTATGGCAAGAGCACCGTTAACTGGTCTCAGCAGAGCAATATTATTGGCTGTTCCTGTCTCATAAAGACAAATCCTATTGTCCAATACATAACAAGAAACTATAACTAAAAACCAAAGATACTGAATGTTTGAGGTCATTTTGAGACAGTGTTGCCATTCCATGGTTTGTCCACCAGAGAGCGCTAGCAAGTTTGTTTTCCAAATGTAAAGTTTCCTGCTAAATGCAGATAGACATCTTGGACTCATCAAAAAATCCAAATAGAACACATTTTTTTATTCTATTTATTTATTTTTAGTAAGTATATTGCATACCTATTTACACATATAACATATATCATATATACGTACGAATATTTTAATCATACCCTATAAATAAACAGTTTCTACCATAAACTATATAAATATATACAGTCTATATGGATTTTACTGAAATGACGCAATTTGTCAGCGACAACCATGTTGTAATTGCTGCTTATATAAACATGTTATTCCTGATGCCAAGAATCACTCTAATGACTGATTGCTGTCTGTCTGGTCTAGAATAAAATAAGAAAAACTTTGTCACAGCTGTGGCTACAGTTCGTTCCACATTCCCCATTTCTCTGCAAAAATATATCCCAAAGTTTTGTATAAAATGTCCCTTTTGTTTTTCCATGGAAAGCGTTTCTATACTGTTTTAAGAAAGACTTGAAAGTTTTCCTTAAGGATAGGATAAGGTCAGAGTTATTATATTTCAAATTTTCTAGGATTAAACAATGGCCTCCATTACTTCATTCTGTGGAAAGATTTTATGAAATAAAGGTCCCCTGAAATAAATAAATGTGGTATAATGAAAAAAAGTCCCCTGAAATGAATAGAAGTCACAGCAGTCAAGTCCGCTTTTAAATAAAACACTTATTAATAAATAGAAAAGTATAAATATGTAAAAGAGAAAACCTGTTTAAAGTATTTTTTCATTTCAGGATTTATTATAATACTGATACAGATAATACTGAAGAAGTTTGACGAACTGGCTGTGAGCGCTATTAAGGAAAAGCAAAGTATTTACTTTATTTTGAAGTAAGTTAAGAGGCAACTATTCTCTTCATACCTGCGTTTAAGCTTCGAGCCGACAACAGGCAGAGGTTTGTGATTAAACTTCCTCCTGAGACTCTGCAGCTTCTGGCTGTCGGAGAAGCCGTAGATGGCTGACTGCCACGTGCCATCATGGATACAACCGCCCTGATAGAGGAAGATGGAGTTATTAGAGTACGTAAAAAGCTTGTCGACAACTTGGACTGATGGGTAATGTAGTTCCATACTTCATCTCCTGAGCCGACAGTCAGGAAGCTCTCCACTGCAGTCAGCGTACCTGTGGATGAACAAACACACCAGAGAAAGAGAGAGTGATTGGACCCCTGCATTATTAGTATCAGTTTATGCATCTGTGTGTTTGGGTCCACATCAGTATGTGCCTACCCTTGAACTGGTCCCTGGTGAAGAGGACTCCCATGTCAGCTGGTATGGAGTCAAATCCACAGCTCCCGATGATGTACACACCTTTGTCAGCTGCCTGGCTGTTGTAGTTAAACTGCATACCCTCCAGAAACTGGAGAAAAACATGCACAAGAGTTTTTTACACTGCCTGTTGAATGAATTGTTATTATGTTATGAATGAAATTCAAGAGATTTTTGGAACTTTATCAAACTTAATTTATGGTGGACTTCTGTCGTGAGGTGATGATATGATGTTTAGCTTTTAGAAAGCCTGTAACCGAGACACAGCCTCAAAACACAAGTAAACATGAAGCACCAATGTGTTTCAGTGACACATGCTGCTGTACACAGACCACCATCTGACATAGAGGGGAAACTGCTGTCATGTTGCCAAGTGAGATTTGTTTTTTAACAAGCTACAGCATGAAACACAGCACGGCTCCAATTTAATCAAACACGCGCACTGAATTTAAGGACATCTGGAGGCATATTTGAATTTAACTTAACATAGTTTATTAGGCAAAATGGATAGTGTAGAGAGGTCAAAAACTTAATGGGAGTGCCATTATATAGCGCTTTTATCCAAAGCGCTTTACACTACACTAAACACTGGCCCTCATTTATCAAAGGAACGTAGAAACGAGCGCAGATCTGAGCGTATATTTCGTCTTAAGACAGGGTTTACGAGTGATTTATCAAATGTTCGTATCCAGCCAATCACATCGTGAGAATGATCGAATGACTGTTGATAAATGTGGCGGCTCGAAACAAGCGTCATTTAAATACCACACCCTAATATATACCCGATTCAGATGGCTGGCCTCCAGAGTTTATGACACCGAAGGGTGCAATACGGCCAAAAAGAGGATTTTTCCCCCTAAAGTCAGCTTTATTAGCAAAGTGCACCGTTAAAAAAAAACAACAGGAGCGAAATAGACATATTACAGAAATACGCAGCGACGGAGATTTAGGAAATAAAAGTATAAACTCAAACAAGTTCGGTGAATATTTTACATTTAGAGCACAGACAGTGTGGCAGTGCTGGTTGGAAATGTTTCTATTCGGGCAAAACCTTTGGTGAAGGAGACGCTGACGATCCGGTGTCCAGCAGGATAACGGTAAATAGCAGAAGACAACAACATTTAACAGCCTTGGCTAGTATTCTGTTTAAAGAATTTCACGGTCGCAGGGTGTATTTATTTTTAATCAGGTTTTTAGTGATAAATGATAACCTAAACATGCATAGAAATTATACCAGGACACACTGGTGCCACCATTGAGAATTCATTCACACACTGATGAAGGCAGCATCAGGAGCAATTTGGGATTCAGTATCTTGCTCAAGTGCACTTCGACATATAGGCTGCCACGGTCAGGGATTGAACCACCAACCTTCTGATCAGTAGGCAACCGCTCTACCAACTGAGCCACAATCGCCCCATAAACTTATATTTGTCTCACCTGTATTGTTTAAGCTTTTAAATATATATGTTGAAGTTTAGAAATAACAGGTATTTGAGATGGCAAAATATGTCGATATGGTCTCACAAACAGAGGAAAGAAAAAAAGAAAAGAAAAGAAAAACATGATCTTAGTATGTCAATATTAATGTTGTTTCTTAGTTTCTTTTGTTCAGACAAGGGTAAGTAGGAGATGTTTTTTTACCTGACATGGGGCGTGGTCAACCTGACAGACCTGCCAGTTGTCAGGTTGACCACGCCCCATGAGGAACTCCACAAAAAGACACGTCACAGCGATCAGCTGACACCTCTGAAGAAGACTGAAGTTGTCAGTCGAAACATGTCAGGTAAAAAAAAAAACATCTCCTACTTACCCTTGTCTGAACAAAAGGAACTAAGAAATAATATTCAGAAGTAGACAAAATGAATTTGCTGGAAATAATATTAATGTTGTGTACACACTACAGAAAAGAAATACAGCACAGTATGCAAACCTGAGGCTCTCCACTGATGTCAATATGGTGGGCTCCATTCTCCACACAGGCTTTGACCACTGGCTCGCCATAGAACCTGTACTATACACAGAGAGATAAACAGACAGACGGACAGAGAGACAGACACTTATTAATGCACTGTTTCAATTTTTAACAGCTAATTCCCCATCAGTCATAGTTCTCAGTTCAATTCAATTCAAACAACTTTATTTATCCCAGATGAAGCAATTTGATTTTAGAAGCTTGTACATAAAGAAAAGCAATAAAATACAAAATCATACAAACAAAGGGGCTCAAATTTGTTCAAAAACAACCACCTCAGAATAAATAATATTGCTTTACCTTGTTAAGACAATGAAAGAGTGTGTGTTCTTGTCAATGCTGAACTGTTGAAGGATTATGGAAAAAGTATTGGTGCAATTTTTAAGGGAAGGGTGGTGCATTGGGGGAAGGTAGAACCCACTATATTTTGGGGCAGATGCAGCCAAATTCAAGTGAATGCCCCCTAAATTCAGAACAACGTGGAAACTTGGGGAATGTTCTGGCACACATTATTGGCTCACCTGATCCATTTCTTTTTTTGCTTTTCATTGCCATGCAAAGACTGGAAGAAGCTATGAAAGGGTTGTTTAAATGCTGAGCATAAAATTACATCTTCTTTGTAGCATCCATGTTGTTTCCACATAACAACGTAAAAACTAAAGAACACACCAAAGATTGTAGAACAACTTGCAAAGCATGTGAATCGGCCTATCTAGTTTTAACCTGTGATGAACAATACTCATGCTTCTGGTAAATCTTTACAGCATGAATGCATAGACAGACCAAGAACTTAAATAAACATTACTAAGTCTCTGATTATATCTAAATTGTCTTGGGTAAGTACATCATGAAAAGGTCGAAGCCAGTTACTTCTCTTGCATATAATAGGACAACTGGACATCTCAAGGTCTTTTGCTTATCAATACAATCCACACACACAAAGTGTAAAGGTTATATGAGGCCCCTTGGGTTACAAAACAATGGCAATGCAGAAACCATAATACATTTCTTCATAACTACCCCTGTTTTTCTACAACAACCTCCCAGTAACTATACTCTCCATATCCCCCTCCCAGACACAC